>NW_015505989.1:335095-388532 GCF_001515645.1 Sinocyclocheilus grahami
CACACACACACACACACACACACACACACACACACACACACACACACACACACACACACACACACACACACACACGGTAAAGCAGTAAATAAACAACGTTAGACTGCACTACTGGTCAATGTAGACGGAGTCCGTTGGGCTAAGCTAGAGTAGCGCTCTTGCTAGTCCCACTTCATTACAGAAAACCTGTAAAGACTGAGTGAAAACGGAAAACAGGAAGTAAGAACTGACTGGAAAGGGTACTTACAGAAAATATGTCTACATCCGTGGCCGCCATAATGAGGAATGTATGTGTTTAGATAAGGCGAAAGGGAGCTAGCTGCCTGCCTTCGTCTCTCTCACCGTCTGCTGACACACACACACACACTCTGTGGTCGGGATGGACCATTTCCGAACCTTACTATAGTGAAGGCAGTGCTTATGAATTTAAATGACGCAATGTGACGGTGTGCGCTGATTGGCTGAAAGGCAGAACCAAGGAATCTGACCACGCCCAGAGCCGTTTGTTTTCCAACGGCTCTTGAATATTAATTAGGTGACGTGCCTGGACCGTTCAGGATGATTATGTAGCAGGTTGAGATGACTAATTAATATTCATGAGACAACATTTCGCCATACTACGATTCATAATTTCACAAAAAGCATTAACTCAATATGGCTTCTTCCTGGAATCCCACTTCATTACAGAAAACCTGTAAAGACTGAGTGAAAACGGAAAACAGGAAGTAAGAACTGACTGGAAAGGGTACTTACAGAAAATATGTCTACATCCGTGGCCTCCATAATGAGGAATGTATGTGTTTAGATAAGGCGAAAGGGAGCTAGCTGCCTGCCTTCGTCTCTCTCACCGTCTGCTGACACACACACACACACTCTGTGGTCGGGATGGACCATTTCCGAACCTTACTATAGTGAAGGCAGTGCTTATGAATTTAAATGACGCAATGTGACGTTGTGTGCTGATTGGCTGAAAGGCAGAACCAAGGAATCTGACCACGCCCAGAGCCGTTTGTTTTCCAACGGCTCTTGAATATTAATTAGGTGACGTGCCTGGACCGTTCAGGATGATTATGTAGCAGGTTGAGACGACTAATTAATATTCATGAGACAACATTTCGCCATACTACGATTCATAATTTCACAAAAAGCATTAACTCAATATGGCTTCTTCCTGGAAACTCCTACTGACTTCAGGAATGTCTTTTCTTAAGTCATGGCAAGGTAGAGCTTCTAGCTAAATAAAGAGATATGCAAGTAATTATCATTCATAATGACTTCAAACCGTTTAATGACATGCATAATACTCGTTCATGATCACAGGAATAAATTACTTTTTAAAATATATTCATATTTCACAGTATTACTGTTTTTACTGTATTTTTTGGTGTGAGCAGAAAAGCCTTCAAAAACATGAAAAATCTTATAAACCCCAAGCTTTTGAATGGTCATGTACTGTATGTGTATTATATTGCATTGTATTTTAGCATAATGTAATGTTTTCTTTTTCCCCCAGATTGAAATGTAGCAATTATAGCCGATTGTAAATCATGAGGTAAATGTTGAAATACGAGTGCTACTTGTCTTAACTCATTGGGAGCGGCCAAAACCTCTCTAATTGTTCCTTTCTGGCTGTTTATGCATCGCATGTTTGCACACGTTCACTTAGGTGTTGTGACAAGCTGGGCAAAATTAAAAGTATTTTTGTAATTAGTGTAGATGTAAAAATGAATATCTGAACACATTCAGGTCATGCATTATACTGATTAATATTTACTTTTTGTCCAGCATAATCCTGTATTCTGATGGTCATGGAAAACCTGTAACTGTGGGATCTTATATTCTAATGCCATAATCATACCACCCCAAAAAACAATAAATACATTTTATTCAAAAATGTCAAACAAAGATAATTGAACTGTACTTTTATTTTTATTGTGTATATATGTGATATTGTTTCTTGAGCCAGTGATGAATAAGAACAGATTCAGACTCTAGATGTGGTTAGTCTTGCTGACAGTGTTTTAAAAAAAAAAAAAAGCCACAATTAAGATTGAGTAAAGGAAACCAGTGCTGGGAATTTAAGCCAACATGGGCCCTCATGGAAAGTGAACAGTTTTGCCTACAGCTGCATCTCTTGTTGTTCCCACGATGCAGTGGATGAAAAAATTCGGGAGTCAGAGACCTTCTGCCCTTGTGATGGGTCACGTGTTCCTCCCGCTGCGTTCATTAGAAGAGAAACAAAATGCCTTGAGTGTGTGTTATTTGACATGCATGACAGGCCTTTACTCTCCTTTAGCAGAACATTACTGTATTACTGCATTGCATCAGTTGAGAGCTAACGTCATGTAGTAGAAAAGATGGATGCGTTTGACCTTTGAGAAGTTACATCATTTAACCCACCTTCCCGAAAGTTCTTATTACAATGTGACATTAAGTACATGACATTTCCCCCTAAATTTTCATATGCATCACAAAAATATGAAAATGTCTGTGGTCCTAAATGGTCTTTAAATGGGCTAATTTAGACATATCTATATAAATATTATTATAATATGACCCAGAGACCCACCTATTTGAATTAGGCTAAACATCAAACAAATCAATTTATTTTTTATTCATGTAGCACTTTTCACAATCTGTTATTTCAGAGCATTTTTCCAGAAGAGTTTGCCTTAACGCACACCACAACTAATCCCATCTGTCTTGTTCTTATGAAACACTTAAGATGCACGGCAAGGGAATGTCATTTACATATTTTATTCACAATAAAACAAAGGTCATGGAATTTATGCATTCCACACATAACAATAAGCTGGAAACTGCCAAGATTTAAAAAAAACTAAAACAAACAAACACAATATTCAGAAAACCACAAGATGGCAGCAAGACAAAACAGCACTCACGGATGAACTAGGTCTTTCACATGATTTAGGATTTTTTTTTTCAGGCCATATGAGCATGAACTCGACAGAAAATGACTTATCGGAGACCAAAAGCCAAAACAAACTTTGTTCAGCCAACTACAAAGGCATACGTTCATGTATTCCACAAGAAATGCTAATAAAAATGTGGAGCGAGAGCTAAGAAATGCATTTCTGAAAATTCAATTTCCTAGACATACTGTAAACCCAAAATGTACCCAGACAGCACACGTACTTCTGCAAGATGTCTGTTAAAGATCTGGAAAGCATCTGCTGCGTACAAACATCTGATAGATGTCTCTAAGATGTCAGTTTTACATACATTCTAAATCATAAGCATCTTAAAGACATCTTCTAAACGTCTCTTTGACATCTGATAGGAAACGTCATATAGACGTATTGCAGATGAGCAAACACTCTAAAAAATACGTCTTGCAGATGTAATGCAGACATCAAATAGACGTCTCTGTGATGTACGTGTGCTGTCAGGGCAATTTAAAGCTGGTTTGGGTGGTCTAATGATATTTTAAGACACTGAATGAGCGTAAAGTACACAACACATACACTGACGTGCATTTGCAATGTGAACGTGTCAACAAGTAGACAGAAATAATGATGTTTCCAAACCAAGTACAAAATAAATACAGCATAACCCTGATCAGTTCGAAAACATTTGGGTGATTTTACCACGGTTTGTGTGTTCAGGCTCTCACTACATGTGCAATGATCAATCAGTGTTGGGAGAAACGCATTACAAGCAACACCAGTTACGTAATCGGATTACTTTTTTCCAAGTGACTAGTAAAGTAACGGATTACTTTTAACTTAAACAAGATGCCAATTACTTTTGTTTTCTCATTTACTGACTGACAGTGTCTTTGCTGTTGACTTGATGATCCAAGTCAACCATACTAATGAGCAAAATTTACTTTAGATAAACATAACATTTATGTTTAATTTAACGAACTTCTCCTGCGCCCCATTCTTCATGCAATCCTGAATGGCAGCACAGTTGAAAGGTTTGTTTGAGCTGCGTCCTCTACTGTACAGACGTGCATTTACATTTCCTTCAGACTGAAGCTTACTAATTTCACTTTTGGTGTGAAAGGGCTTTTACATTTGCCAAAAATAGAACTTTTTAATACTAAAACAAACAAGCAAGCCCAGCCCAGACGAGAAAAAGGAACGCAAAAATAACAAAACGCATTACTTTCCATAAAAAGACACAATTAGTTACTTTTTTAGGGAGTAACGCAATATTGTAATGCATTACTTTTAATAGTAACTTTCCTCAACACTGGCAGTGATGGCAGTTAAATAATACAGACTTCAATCGTTTCACCAAATACATCTTTAAAGAGAATCATCAAAACTGAATAAAAGTGAACATTAAATATACATACAACATGATAGTGGCAAATGAAATAACAGGACAAAAGGGCATGAATGAAAAGTTACACTATGAAGCCCTGAAATCAACACGAATGAACACTTGGGATCGATTAGAATATCCAGGTTCATCATGTGCAGTTTATTATCAAAAGTGCTTCTTTCATCCATTTTTTTGGTCTTGATTTGAGAGTGCTCTGTGATGCATATCTGAAAGAGTGCATTTCTCATTCATCTACTTGAAGCTCTCAGTAAACCATTCCTGGGCTCTTAAATAAAGCTTTCCATGGTTTCCAAAGTCAGCTTAAGAGTAGCTCAACTACAGCACAAACGTCAAATGAAACACAGCATCTCAGAGTAATTACAGTCTCTGCAAAACAGCCGCAAAAGGCACCTTCAGGCATTAGAGAGCCGTGTGCGGTAGCTTCATGGAGGTAAACTGCTGAGTAAGGCCTCGAGCTGCTCCTCTCCTAAACGCTGTTTCTCATCGAGGTCTTTCTGACGGATGAGTAAAGAGGCCTTGGTCTGAATGAAGCGCCGGTACTCCTGCAGCTGTGTGTCCGTCAGCTGTTTGGAGAGGAATGTGGAGACCATGCGCTCCCGTCGGTCCAGGTTGTCCTTTAAGTCTTTGGCGTCCTCCCTCTGCTTGCACAGGAGACGGTAGCGGATGTCCAGCGATTGCTGTGGATCGAGAAAAGTCGTAAGGATGTTATTGATGCGTCACAATTCTGGTCATTCATCATTAACGTTAGCAGTCACACACACACAGGAAACTACAGGAACTTGTTTAATAAATATAAGAAATCTGTCCCATTTTCCCATCATCCACAACTGTCTGTGAAACAAATGAGAGATGAACTACACAAAGTAATACTTGATCTTCAAAACATCCATTTCTGGGTCAAAATGAAAACGGCACTTTTTTTTTTTTTGGGGTCCAGAAATCTTATATCATTTTATTCTAATAAAAAATATTTTTTTTAATCTAAATGACTAGTTTTTACCAATAAAAACATACAATCTTCACATTCGTTTACTCAAAAAAAAAAAAAAAAAAAAATTCAGTGCATGAGAAGACTAGTTAAAACATCAGAAATGGCCACAAAGCTCTAACTGGAGCAAATAAATTGGAAAATTTGGAATAAAACTCCAATTCCAAGGCAATTTGCTTAGTGCATTTAGGTATATATTTAGATATTAAGGCCATTAACACCAAAAATGCTGCTCACCAAGACTGCATTGATTTCATCAAAAATACAGAAAAAACTGTAATATTATTACAAGTTAAAATAACCGTTTTCTTTATGAATATATTGTAAAATGTAATTTATTTCTGTGATCAAAGCTGTATTTTCAGCATCATTACTCCAGTCTTCAGTGTCACATGATCTTCAGAAATCAGTATAATATGCTGCTTTGCTGCTCGAGAAACATTTCTGACTATCATCAATGTGGAAAACAGTTGTGCTGCTTCATATGTTTGTGAGAAGAACTGAGATCTATTATATTTTTCAGGATTCTTTTATGAATAGAAGGATTAGTGAACCGCCAGGGTTGCCAGGTCTGCGAAACAAAACCAGCCCAACTGCGGTTTTGTTGAAACGGCTTTCCTTGAAGGTGGGGGAGGGATAGCTTTAACCCACGGACTAAAAAACAACAAGTGGCGACAGTGTAAAAGTAACCCTATTTTACCTCAGACTTGGCAACCCTGTGAAGAATCTTGTCTTTACTGTCCAAATTAATTTTGTAATGTTTGAAGGCTCATGGTGTTCAAATATTTGTCACAAGAGGGCAGTGTAATGGTAAAACTCATCGAAACTAAAGAATGGTTTCGGTCAGGCAGTGTTGACACCATCAACTGCTGCTGCAGCAGAACACATGACTGTCACTCTCAAAGCTATTTAACAAGCTTTAGTGTGTTTAGGGCCCCTCCTAGTTATTCACATAAAGACACGCCTCATTTAAACACCTGGTGTGATCTAAACTCACTCTCTCCTCGGCGTCCATGCTGTCGTCAGCAGTGCTGAGGGCGTTCTGTACGCGGGCCAGACGGGCCGACAGGCACAGCAGCAGGCTGACCACACGCTCCAGGTCTCCTATAAACTGCGTGTAGCGCTCAAGCTCGGCTGACACACAGCTCTCTCCTACCAGAGCCTCCATAGCGTCGCCCCGCTCCCCGTTCATCTTCTCCTCGCTCTGGACGGTGGAGCGCACTTCCTCTAGACACTTCAAGTGCTCCTCTATGTGTGCTATCAGCCGTCTCTATACATGACAAGATGCAAAGAGAAACCATAGACAATATATCTTTATTTAAGATGGCTGATAATGTATGCATAAGATTGTAAGACTTCAAAATGCAACGTAAGAGTGCAGGTTTCTGAAGTAAAAATCCCACGTATTTTCTCCACAGACCTTCAGGACAGAACTACGAGCTCTGAGATAAAGATACAAGCTTCTCTAGAAGTCAGAAGTCAATGTGATTTCACTCCAGTGAAGCATTGTGAATGACGTAATGACAAAACGGTCTTACTCTACACTCAAACTACTTGTATGTATATATATATATATATATGTGTATGCATATACATATATATATATATATACACATACACACACACACACAGTGATGAACTTTCAATACATAATATCAGTAACACTTTACAATAAGGTCCCATTCATTAAAGGCATAGTTCACCCCCAAAACTGACAATTCTGTTGAGCACAAAAGAAGATATTTTGAAGAATGCTGGTAGTCAAAGAGGTGAGGGGCCACATTTACTTAATTTAATTTTGACACTAACTTATTGACATAATATTGGAAAAAAATAAAAATACTATGGAAGTCAAAGAACTGTTTGTTTCCCAACATTTGGTAACACTTTACTTGAAGGGGTGTGCATAAGACTGACATGACACCTTCATAATCATGACATGACACATGTCATGAATATGAAGGTTTTTATGCATGTTTATAACAACTGTCATTAAGTGTCATTCGCTCAGTTATGTAATTTTTAATGCAAAGATGACATTGTTTGAGATGTCTTTGTTATGGGCTATGGTTAGGGGTAAGGGTAGGGGTAGGGTTAGGTTAGGGTTAGGTCAAATAATGTCATATTTGCATTAAAAATGACACAACTGAGCGAATGACACTTAATGACAGTTGTCATAAACATGCATACAACCTCCTTCATATTCATGACATGTGTCATGTCATGATTATGAAGGTGTCATGTCAGTCTTATGCACACCCCTTCAAGTAAAGTGTTACCCAACATTCTTTGTGTCGAACAGAAGAACAGGTCTGGAACAACTTGAGGGTGAGTAAATGATGACAGAATTTTATTTTTTGGGTGAACTGTCCCTTTAATGTTAGTGCATTAAAATGAACCAACAATGAGCAATTTATTTGTTACAGTACATATTAATCTTTCAAAATTTTAGTACAATTACTCAGTTAGTTCATGTTGATGTTGACATTAAGATTAATAAATGCTTTAGAATTAAATTTTATTGTTAATTCATGTTAACTAACATAACCTTTGTTAACAAATGAAACTTTTTTGTAAACTAAAGTGTTACCTAAATAGCTTGAGCTTAAACATATACTGTGGCAAGACAAAGTTTGTGAACCCTTTGGATGTACCTGAATTTCTGCATTAAAAGGTCATAATCATGACATAATAGAAGACAATCATTTCATGACTCTAGACACTTCTTTGTGAAGACAGTGGCATAATACAATGAAATATGTTCTTTAGCCATATAAAAACAGTTGTCATGTGCGTGGGTAAAATTTACCCGCTGGCGCTTTCAGGTATACAGCGACCCCCGGCGGTTCTAGTGTTAATGGCTTTTTAGGTTTTTGCATAGAAGAGCTACAGTCCTCATCACTCTATATACACACACAACACAAACGCTAAATCATCTGCGATTGATATTTAAAGGATTAAATAAATGTCATGCATCACCTCACTTTCAGAGCATGTACACAACATGAGGCCAATTACAGTCCAATTAACTTATATACATTTTATTTTACTTCATATACATTTTTTTTTTTTTTTTGAAAAACATGGTCAAACATTAGTTTAGGGACCAATTCTCACTATTAATTAACTATTAACTATGACTTTTGCTTCAATAAACTCCCAATTTGCTGCTTAATAATAGTAAGGTGATTGTTAAGTTTAGGTATGGAGTAGGGTTAAGAGATCTAAAATATGATCATGCAGAATAAGGCATTAATATGTGCTTTATACGTACGTACTAATAAACAGCAAATATTCTAGTAATATGCATGCTAATAAGCAACTAGTTAATAGCGAGAATTGGTACCAAAAACATTTCTGAAAACAAGGCGGCCACTGTTGCACTCAGTATAACATTATTGCACTTTCCAAAAATAAGAGTATACCTTTTTGTCGATGATATCGGTGTTGTGCAGGCTCTCTTTCTGGTTTGAGAGAACAGATTGATTGTTCACAGATGACGCAAGGTTGAGTGGTTTCTCACCTACTGGCATCTCAGTGCTTTAAAAACAAAAAACAAATATGCAGTGGAACTGTAATATTTTAAAACTGATTTAAGTGAAATATGAAGTGCTCCGTATCAATCTAAAAATGTGCTCTGTTCCAAATAACCTACAAAATACAAATAACATGCTTCACATTGCACACAGGAGACTCGACTCCAGTAGAATTTTACATTAGCATGTTGCTAAGCTAATAATGCAATAAGCATTAAATAAATATTACACAAATGTAGGGTACAATTTATTAGATTAAACATTTTTTCAGTAGTGCACAAAAACAAACACCATCTTTGATGATTTATTTCACTTAGTTTGTTCCAGAGATCACCTTCTCAGTGAACTGAAGTTTGGCCACAAACTTTTCGATAGTTAGCCTGCCGTTTGGTTCAGTGTTCATAGGAACGCATCTAAGATGCCTTAAAATACCATCTAGCTAGGCACCTTACTGTGTAGTGCAGGTAGAGTTTTGGAACGGAGACATTTATTTTAAATATATGCACATTTAAAACTTAAAGGTGGGGTAAGCAATTTTTCAAAAACACTTTACAAAACCGATTCGGGCTGAATACCAAAACAAACTTGTAGCCAATCAGCAGTAAGGGGCGTGTCTACTCATGATGCGGAGGAGAGAGAGTTCAGTGCACGGGACGGACATTAGCGAGCCGAGCGACAGAAAGATAGAGATGGCGGATAAAAAACAAGAGGAAAACGTCTGCGGAACAAAAGAAGACTTACGATAAGACAAGAAGTAGGACCCGTGTAAATATGGGATCAGCTTTCCAGCGCTGGAGAGAACTCAAGGAGCGGAAGGCCTGCGATCGGACGCCGAGGCTGCTTTGTTTCTTCTCGATAGGTGAGTAACACCGTGTCTGCGCCACAACAGCTAAAGTCTGTCTAGTACACTGGACGCGACAAAGCGACCGCTGAAAATCATTTGAAATTTGTGTCAATACGTCATAAATAGAACGCAGCAGCAGTTTTGCTTCATTTCACAGAACTAATCCGTTGACTGGGTTGCGTACGTATGTGTGGGGTGGAGTTATCAAAATAGGGGCGAGACACTTTTGGGGTAGAGGCGTGTTTGTTTTGGTGATTTCAAATGTCAACATTGGCTACCAGAAATCACTTACCCCACCTTTAACTTAAAAAGGACAAGATGCTTTTGAGGTGTATATCTGACAGATGTGCAGTAGTCACCTGTGAGCAGCTTTTTCTGGGTTATTAACCTTCTGCTCCTGTTTTTTCTTGTAGTGCTCCTCCATTAGAAGAGTATCCTCAGACAACAGCTGCTCCATCAGCATGAGTGCCGTCTTCCTATTGGTTACGGGGTAAAGAATGCCAGCTAGCGATTGGTCAGCTGAGACCACGTCCCGAACCAGCACCTCCCACTCGAGTTTGTCCGCCGGACCGTTCCCTTCCAACACCTCGTCTTCCATCACAACAGGGCAGTCTTCCTTCTTCACGTTCCTGTCTTGTTCCCCATTAAGTGCAGGTACCAGGCTGGACTCTGTTTCCTGAATGCCAGGAAGTGTTGTGATCGATGTGGTTTCGTTCTCATCAGATGGGCTGCGCGGTGCATTCTGGGGTTCAGCAGAAGTTGCCGTTTCAGTAGACGGCCAATAGTTTGCATCATCCTCATTTATCTCAGAAGTTGTGATCCATAGACTGGGATCTGTCGTGACTCCGTGACCGAGAGAAACCTCTTGACAGGAGAGAGATGTCTCACTCTTATCTCGAGGACAAACGTCCTGCTCCTTGCTGTAATATATCAAAATAAACAGCTAATTAAAAGGATACCTTCAATACAGCCACACAAACAAATTGATAGCAATACTGATGACTAGATTTTTACATTTGAAAGAAAATTGAAGTTGTGCTTGCTCATGCAAAACTCTCTGCGATGATGCTGGTTATGGGTCAGGGAGTTGCTAGGTTGTTGCTTACTGGTCCTCTATTGGGACTTTCACACAGTTATCCTCTTTTCTACAGTCTTTTCTACTAAATCTACAGTACAGTGATGTTTTACACTTGTAATTTTTTTAAAAGGGCTATCGCACCTTTTTTAACCCTTGGTTATGAAACACTGCTCTGTTAAAGCTGTACTATTTTATGCAAAAAAATACAGTGGGAAATAAAATGCCGTTCTAAAGTTAGGGTTTTCAAATTAGTTTTTTGTTTTTAAAGAAGTCTCTTCTGCTCACCAAGGCTGCATTTTTTTGATAAAAAATACAGGGGAAAAAAGTAATATTGTGAAATATTATTACAATGGTTTTCTATTTGAATATACTTTAAAATATAATTTATTTCTGTGATGCAAACCTGAATTTTCAGCATCATTACTCCAGTCTTCAGTGTCACATGATCTTCAGAAATCATTCTAATATGCTGATTTATTATCTATGTTGGAAACAGTTGTGCTGCTTAATATTTCTTGGAGCCATAAAAAGAACAGCATTTATTGAAAATAGAAATCTTTTGTAACAATATAGACTACCGTTCAAAGGTTTGGGGTCAGTAACTTTTTTCCTTCTTTTTTTGAAAGAAATGAATAGTTTTAATAGTTTTAGTTAAACTGATAAAAAGTGGTAGTCAGAAATATTTTTACGACAGTTTATGTGGCTTTATAATGCATTTCATTTATCAATTGAGGCCAGATTCGAAATGTGAAACACTGGTGCTACTGTAAACACACATCTCTCCATGCTTAAGATGAATTCTGATGCACAAGAGTGAACCAAGCCGTTGTCATAATAAGCCACAAACAAAAACACATTATCACAGGCCGTGTGCATGTACTGAATAAAACCTTGGAAATGTAATACCCAAGATTAATTCCTAACCCAGAAACAATGTAGCAGTGTGAAGCATGGAAAAAGATAACTCAGGATTTTGTTTAGAATGATCGGAAGTTAACGATTTTAGTTTAGAAACTATTATATAACACTAGCTTAAGTATCAGAAACATGTGAGCGACCCATCGAAATGTAATACTTAAACACCTAACCAAGTATGAGCAGAGACTTCCCTTGGCAAGCACCACTAATAAATGCAGCAATTGATTCAGATATACCTGACTTCTGGCCTGGAGTGACTGGGCATCGACAGAACCATGTCTTCTTTATTTTTACACCCATTGTGTGAAGCTGTATGGATTTCATCATCATGGGAGGACACATGCTTTACAAAATGGGTTAAGAGTGGCTTCTCAGGGCCTGCCTGAGAGCTATCCGTGTGTTCTCCAGAGCTGGGAATCCTCCTATGCGTGCGCCTTCCTTCAGCAAGAAATGCCACCATTCTCTTCTCTGCACCGGGATTGACCTGCTTGCCCTGAAGTTGGTCAAGCTGCTCTGAACTTTTGCTGAGAGCGTCAGGTCTCGTGACCTTGGATACACCAAGCTCTTCCATAGATTTCCCTCTTGAAGCTCTGACTTGTACGTGCCGCTCATCAGGGACAGATGCTGTGTGACTGTGATGGACTACTGTCTCTTCCTCTACTTTTCCTTGAACACTGAAAAATAATTCATGTTTTTTTTGTTCAGTAAAATTAAGAACTAATATGTCTCATTGTATAGCTTTAGTCAAACTCAATAACATTCAAATTGTGGTAATAATAAATAGAGATGCACCGATACTACATTTCTAAGCCGATACCGATAGCCGATTATTCATAATGATATCTGCTGATGCTTAGTTAGTTCGGTTGTTCTGATGCTTACCATAGTTTGGTTTTCTTAAGGGAAAACCCCTCTCCCAACTAATGTTGTAAACTATACCCTTTCATTTGGTACATTACTATAATAGTATAGGTTATAATTAACAACAGAGCCCAAACTATTATATTAAACTATTTCTATTCAGATATAATAATCACTCAAAACTGAAATGTTTGTTTCACAACACAATTGCACATAAGGTAGTTTTCAAAGAAACTTTAAGATTTATTCAAACAAACATATATAAACGAATAGCACTTTTTTTCACTTTATAACATGTATTAAAGTGGAAGTGATGACTTGTGCCCTGTGCCAACGCTTGAAACAAAGTGGCTACAGCAATCCGTCATGCCACATTTAAGAGCATCAAAACACATTTATTGTTTGAATTTGTGATAAAATGTACATTGATTGAGAGCTGAGACTTTGTTTTTTATCATTAGTAAAAAGCCACAAAGGTCTTTGCGATCAATGGATGGTAGGCGCATTATATATATATAGTGTTTGATGAAGGGGAAAAAATCTGGCATCCCTGGCTTGAACTATGGGTTCTTAATTTTTTATTTATGAGATTGCATTAATTACTGCGCTAACTTTGACAGCCCTATATTCTACACTAGAGACATTTTAAGTCTGAAAGTTTTTTTCGCACCAATTTGTAGGGCCGTCGCGATTCGTCGATTTTATTCAACTATTCGATTTTTTGAAATCCTCGATTTCATTTTGCTCACGGCGACTAACCGGCAAAATACCGGAAGTGACGCATTTCACAGACGAGAATCCATAAAACACATTATTAGACTGTTTCCCAAGGCTACATGATACCCATTTAAAAATCATAATGAAGCATAATTGTGAATTCACAAATGCTACGATTTAAATAATTATATGCGATGCAGTTCTAATACAGTATATGCACTTTAATTATTTACATGCGTGTAGGTTAAGTACATGCATCACACAGCGGCTCCGTTCATAGTAGTTCCACAGGAACTGTTATCATTTACATGTGTGGAGCGTCTCAAACTCCATCTCTGCATGTTGTTGTGAGTTTGGGTTTATTATAACGTTCATCTGGGAACGCAATGTGCGCCATTTCATCAGATTTGTAAGGTAAATAATTTATAAATCTACGCAAACTCAGGAGAGTACATCGCGGTTTCAAAATAAAAGCTAAAACCCTCACTCTGAGTTTACACTTTGATACCCACATATTCATTTAATTACAGTGGCTATAGCATTTCTGTCCTAAAGAAATGGCCAAATATTAAAGATCAAGTGGACATTTTAATTAAATGGTGCTTGGTCAATATTAAACAAGGATTAGATCGCACAGTAATGTGTAAAAACAATCGTCAGGCCATTGGCGCCCTCTGTAGGCCTTTGTTGTAATGCGTAATGTATGTTAGCTCTATTGTTTATAATACATTATGTATTTGAACAGTTTTGTTCAATAAAACCATCCGATCTCTTGCTTTTGATACTTTATTTGACCTAATTATTATTGTCTCATTGCTATTATATATGTATTTTAAATTATTTTAAAGGCTTTTGTTCACTTACATCTATTTTTATTACCACAAAAAAAATTATTATAATTATAGGGCACTATGAAATCCATTTTATTTCCAAATTCTGTTTTTTTCCATTTTCATTTTTCTATACTCTGTTTTAATGGTTAAATAAAATTGTATTAATCAAAAAGCCTGTTTAATTAATTGAGTTTTACAGTTTTATCTTTACCAAATTCTGTTTTCCAGTATTTTCTGGATTCCATTTTAATGGTTCCATTAAATTTCAATAATCAAAAGCATCTCCAATTAATTGATTATATTAATTTTTTTAAAGTACATTTTTTCTTTATTTTTCAGAAATACTGCACATTTAAATTTTTTCTCCTAAATAAATTCTGGTAAATAACATTTCTGGTAAATACTCCTTTAAAAAGTGTTTTTTGATTATAATTTATTATTAGTAGACTAGAACACGTGGACATGTTGTCATTCTTACACTAAAATACTGAACTTTGATTTCAGTGATTTGGACTACGAGATGGATTGCTTCTTGCACTCAATGTTGCACTTTACTTTTGCTTTAAAAAAAGGATTTCATAGAAATTTGGGTTTCATTTGGTTTAATAAAATATAGTTTAATAAAATATTCTTAAGTAAAATGGTTGATTTTTTGTGGGAAATTAATCGTTTAGATTAATCGCCAAATTAGTTGATAGATTAATCGAAATAAGTCGTTAGTGGCAGCCCTACCATTTTGATCATCTGATCATTGGCTGTTTTTAAGCATTTGGCCAAGGTGCAGATAATTGCTTTAATCGGCCGATACCAATTATTGGCCCGCTTCCCTAATAATAAATGCAGGACAGAGGTCTAACCTCTACCGCTATCCTGCTCAGCCATAAGAGCAATAATATATCACCTTAAAATAGCCTTATTATGATTGGCTGAGAACTCGTCTGGATGTTTCTGAACCTATAAAAAAAGGGGAAAAATTATGCAAAATATAGCAATTTGAAAATCTACATGTTAGTCGTGGATGTAGAGCTGCACGATTAATCGTTAAAAAATTGCGATCTCGATATAAACACCCACGTGATCTTATTTCTAAATGACAACGAATCGTCTGTGACTATTAAACCTTTGACAAAGTCATATCGGAACTTTCAAATCGGTCGCGAGCAGTTATGTTCAAGTATGAAAACTAGATTTTCAACCACACAGTGTTATTTCTGTGTTAATCATTCATATTCATACAGTTCGGGTATGAACACTGATGTCTATGGTAGTGATCAAAATGGAGCAAATCATATTTTGAAAGTAATTTTAGTTTCAAATTAGCATTTTAAATAAGGTTGTTGATTACAAATGTTGATTACATTGTTTTGCCACTAGGTGGCAACAAGTGACTTAAATTTATTGTCATTGAATCATTTATTCAAGATTCATTAAAAAATGCGGATTCATTCAGTAATGGACGTATTTGTTAAGTATTAAGTATTTGTTAATTATTTAAAATAATTCTAATTAATTAAACATTTTTTAATAGAATGAGGCAATTAATGTTTTGTCACAGCCTCTAGAAAAATTATGCTATTTTGCTTAGTTCAGAATCGTGGAAGAATCATGATTTATATTTGAAACAAAAAAAAAATCATGATTCTCAATTTATCCAGAATCGTGCAGCTCTACATGGATATTAATTTAAGAATTTTGTTTTTTTATAAGATACCTGGAAAGCATGGGGAGTCGAGGTGCTTCTGGTCCGAAAGCACTTGGGTTGTTCAGGCTGGTCCAGGAGATTCTCCACAGAGGCGGACTTCCCTGCTGTAGAGGACTCCTCTCTCCAGCTGGACTGCCTTGAGTGCTTAGCAGCGATGAACTGGGTGTATTTAACAGAGCTTGACACGGAGTCAAGAATCTGACCTGCAGAGAGAGGCCTGTCGAGCTTCTTGGAGTCTGAAATGCCAGAATTATGTCTGGAGCTCTCTGCAGTTGAACTCCTGCAGCTGGGTACTTGTGGAACTGGGTGCTGGGGCTCAGCTATCTTTTGACCAGTTTTGCGTTCCATGTATGCTACTAAGGCTTTATGCTGAAGGTGCTTCAGAGTTGATTTTGAGAAGTTGGAGGCAGACAGAGCACGTCCCCGTGTTTTGAACATCTTCCGTCTAGCAGCCACTAGACCGTGATCACCCTCTGAGAGAAGATCTTCCGCTTCATTGCCAAGAGAGTGGCAGGTCATATGAGCAGGTCCATCTGCCAGCTGGTGTAGCTTCTCAGGCTCAGAGTGAGAGAGTTTCTTCTGATCTGCTGTCAAACGCTTCCTACTCCCTACCCGAGGCACCTGTGGTTGAGCAATATTCTGTGGCTTCTCTGGTTCTTTTTCAATGGCCTTCTCAATCTCTTGACCAAGGTCCTTCCTGTACTCTTTGTCTTTTTCTTGAGGATTGTGTAGTTGTGGCATGGGAGGTGTCTCCAAGTTGGACAGTTTGTCTTGAAATGGAGGACCGGAAGGTTCTGCAAAAAGTTGTTTGTCTGTCTGCTGCATGATCCTGTGGGGTTGAGAAAGCTGCAAATCTCTCCTTTTAAATGAAGTCTCCCTCAAAACCTTGGATTGGGCATCTTTCAGTTTCTCCTTATAATACTTCTTGTAGGAGTCATCTAACGTACCGCATGGGTAGAAGAATTCCTTCGTTTGTTTTTCCTTAGACATTTCACTCTGCCGATATTCACTGCTGGGAGGGGTTTGCTCATCCTTTTCAGCTTTCTCTTTATCTTTGGAGCAGTCTGGATTCTTGACGTCATTATTGTTTTTGAACTTGTCTGTATACAATGCTCTGTTTGCTCCTGTGAGGTGATATAAAAGTGGGGTAATCTCCTTGCTGATCTTGTCATTTGGAATATCCAGTTGGGGCCGCCTCGAAACTCTGGTCATCTGTTCCTCTTTCTTGGGATGACTGGTATGGTCTTCCTTAATTAGAGCAGGGGTCATTAGTGTACCAACTGAATTGTCCTCTGGACCACAATAGAAGATAGGGTGGCTGGTGGAGTGATGCCTGCCAGTTTCTCTACTTATGACCCTTTGGTCCTCTACACCTTCAGAGGTCTGTTCTGACTTGAAAGGTGAATTAACTGCCTTGTCATTAGGATGCTCCACAACTTCATTCTGAATGCTGAATTTGTGTTCCTCTTGGTAAAACAGTTTACCACTCGGACCATCAGGACAACTCTGCCTTCTACGCTGAACTTTATAAGACCACTCACTGGAGGTTTCCGCACCTTCACCAACACCTTGCACGGCACTGGGCTCAGACGACTTGAAGACTCCAGTAACAAAATAAAACTGCCCTTTGTGCTGAATACTCCCACTGATCATGTTCTGCGGCATATGGCAGGAACTGACAAAGCACTGGTGCTCAGAAACGGGTCCACCATAAGCTGAATGCGATCTCTTCCTTTGGGTTTCGGATTGGCTGCTCCAAGACTGCTGCAAGGGCTCTGGTTGACAGGTTTGCAGGGGTGATTTATTTACAATTCCTGTAGGCTTGGGTGGATCAAGCATCTTGTCCTCCGGGTCTTGCTTGAGGTGATCTTTAAGCTGTGAAAATGTGCAACCATAACCAGGCTCAGCCCGGACACCACAGACCTCTGAATTACTTGTCTGCTGCGAAGTAGAAAGGTCAGCAAGCTGTCCTTCTGGACTCTGACGTGCCCTTGAGTTTTCAAGATTCCTGGTTGTTGCTAAACTGTTCAGACGGGCAGGAGGTGGTGGTGGTGGTAATGGATGCGTATGAACTGGTGGATCTTCAATGTCAGAGAAGCCACCGCTGCTCCAGTGATGCTCTTGTGCAACGGTTTCCATGGATCGGTAAAGATGGTCCATGCTCTTGGAATCCGAATCAAGAAAGGTTGGGCTGTATTTACCCTTCACGTATTTCAGCTCGGTGTGGTGCAAGTTTTGCGACTGGAGCTCATCCAGTAGAAAAGGAGAAGGGTAATCAGGGACTGTGGAACCACCAGAGAATGAGCTATAGGCTGAGTCCCCTTTGCTGTGGTGATGGGTATACTGATCAATACTACTACTGGATTTGGCCGGGGAGAGTCGACTAACCGGAAGACTCAGAGGATGTAGGTCAAGGTTACTCATCCTCTCAAAGTGGAAATGATAGGAATCCATTTGGACTATGAAGTGGAATTATGAACACAGATGAAATATTTCCTCACTATAGTTACAAAACAGAAGCCACAGGAATCTGGCATTACCTGGGAGAAACAAACATATAAACAATTGTAAAATTGCCATTTTGAAAAAAAAAATAATAATAATCCTATTTACCGCAATACACATCACAATACAGTTGTTTTGCATTAACAAAATTACTAGTTTTACATTGATTGGTGTTAATGATTAAGTTGCTAATGACATGAGTTGTGCCCCAAATGACTCAAGTACACTAAGTATAGTATGCTTTTTGTACTCTACCATCTAGTGTATGAATTTTAGAAGGTTATTCTGTCATCTAGCATCATCTGATAGCCTGCCCCCTTTCGCAAACATAACACCGTGTCCTAACCAGATGCAACACGACAAGATGCCAACAACAAGCAATTTGTCTGTCCACACCGAACACGATACGGCTACACGGCAAAAATCAAATTTCACCAGAAGCATGGGTGGACGCACTCTTTCTGGAAGCGCACTGCACTCCCAACGAAATGGATAAGTTTATAATCTAATTCATAAATATTAAAACCTTTTTAACATTATTATAAGTACATACTGAGTGACTGATACCATCTTTGTTATGGAATACACTTGCTGGTTCGCAATGAGTTCACAGTTTTAACGTACATGTTTGCTTAAATTTATTTTCAAGATCTGAGGTAATCTATCTATTGTTGCTTTCAGTATGGCTATAAAGGTCATGCAAAATGATATTCAGACTCACATTAGAAACTTTTAACATTGAATAAAGCACATAAGTACCTGAGATTATCATTGTCAAAGTTTGAATGTTATTGTTCCAGCCGCGACATTGCAGAAAATAGAAACCGTTTCTAAAATAGAAGCGGTCGCTTGTCACGGCTGGTTAGGACAAAAAGTCAGGTTAACATGGAAAAGACACCTTTTATCGCGTGCTGCAGCGTCACGGCACGTCTGGTTAGGACACAGTGTAAGGAAAGCTGTGACAGTTGAGCGTATGAAGTGTTCAACATTGCACACTTTAAATAATTGCATCATCAAGGTATCTGATCTAATGCACTTTTCTTTTCTTTTTTACTCTATTCACACTACTATACCACAAAATGGCATAAGTAAACCATTTGAGGCGCACATATGATCTCTGTAAATTAAGAGATGTGTGTGAATTACAGCTTCCCCCCCTGAAAGAATGTGTTTGAATTCCATTCAAGTGTAGTGCTTGGTACAATGCAGTACTCTAAAAGTCCCCTAAAATAATTACGAAGCAATCTGATTTCAGCCTTCATGTGAAAAATTCTTTTAATTCCAAGCTCTTTCTTTGAGTCCTATTTACCAGCTCACTGTCAGGATGACTTAACCTAATAAGTTATTTAAAGGAAGCGTGAAGCTTGTAAGGAGGAATATTTCCTTTTTTTTCTCCCTACGTTAGCATTTTCCTAATGAGGAAGCTGATCAAACTGGTTGGTAAAGTGTATAACAAGGTGTAGAATGAAAAAAATGCATATTTTTAGACATACTATAGACAAGTCCCATGAAAGGAGCATGTAATTAGATATTACAAAACTTTAGTTTTTTTTAAGAAGAAAGATATAAAATAATGAACAGCGGCACGGTTGATCAATGATGACATCTTTAATGAGAGTCCTGATGAAAAGGTGCTTGGATGGGGGACTGATTGAAAATGTCTGGAATGCAATTTTAACCGGGCTGAAACATTTTGGCAGTAATCATGTGAGAACTCTTAGATGGATTATGTACTTTAGAGAAATTCAATGAATGCCAGCTTTATAAAAGATTCCACCTTAAATTTATATTTGTAAGTCTTTGATCCATATAACCTGTAAGCATCACTTTTATATACTATAACATATCTGATTATGTTCATTTTGAACCTTGGAGATCCTTCTATCACCAGACAACATTCATAGCAAGCAATTTTAAAATCAGTATTAAACTTTAAGAATGCTCCCAGATTAAGCAACTAAATTCTATGGTGATCAATCCGTGGAAGAACAAACACTGCTTTTTTGATTGACAATGAGAACAATATGCCCTAATTACATATTGCAGTACATAAACATGGGTGTTTTGTGCAGGAAATGCTACATAATGTTCTGGGCATGAGTACAGAGAAACATTCAAGTGGAAGGAAGGGCAACGCAAACTAGTGACAATATGCACAAGAGCTAGAGAAAACAACAGAGGGACAAACTTTCTTGATCACCATCCTGTATAAATTTATAAAGCTTGCTAGGCTGCATCAGTAGCATACGGTTTACTTCTCTCTTATGTTAATAGATGTACAGTATGCTACTTTATGCAGTGAGCCTCTCTTATCAGAGTAAGACTGATAAGAGAGGCTCTGAACTTAAGACTGAGTTCAAGAGAGAGAGAGAAAAAAAAGTAGTCTTAAAGTCTTTAAACTTCTCTGCAGGCATATCCTGGAAAACATTCTCCTCTGGAGTTCACTTTGATTGGCTGTTTGGTCAGCGCAGCAAATCTCTCCTCAGACAAACGCCGGCAGGATGGGCCTCCTGCCTGTGACGTTCTCCCCGCGAGCGCACAATGGGTGCAGCAGAGGGAATATTTCACCGCTGATAATGGTGTCTGAGGAGTGAAAAAAAGGCCTTGCATTCCCGGCCAGCTTCAGAATAAAGAGGGCCCCGGTGCCATTTATTCCCAGAGTCCTCTGCACGGATGGAGCTGCCAAGCAGGACCCTCCCCTCGAGTACTGTAAAGGCTTCATCATCCAGCCCATTATTCCATTCAAAATCATTTGAGCTGGTAGAACAAGAAGAACTTATGTAGAGCTGTTATCGTAGGAAATGTAACTGTTCCCATACACTGTAAAAAAATATCTGTGACATTTACGGTAAAATACCGGCAGCTGTGGTTGCCAGAATTTCACCGTAAAAAATATGGTAGCAATATTTTAGGTTTTACAGACTTGACTTAAATTCACAATAAAATACCGTATTTCCTTAACTGATGTAATGTTAATAAATCAACATATTGAAGTACTAATATCTGTTTTGAACCATTGTAATGCACTGATAACCACCAAAAACTGGTGGTGAGGAGAAAGTCACATGATGAGTCAAAGCTCATCACAAACAGCTTTTCTACGAGCTGAGGACGGCAATACTTATATACAGAAGGTGCACAGCGTCATTCACACTAACACTAAACATTGTATAATGCAATAAACATTAATTTAACAACATTAGATGTAAGATTAAACCCTAGTGTACACAACTGATAAGAAAAAAACTAAGAAGAAACATGCTATTTCAACAAAAAAAACTATGAAGTGTCATGCAGGGAATTCTGGGAATGTCAATTTACGTTTTTTCACTGTAAATTATACAATGACTTTCTTTTTCATTTCCAAAAACCTTATTTTTAACAGTATTTTACTGTAAAATCACATTAAATGTAATTACATTTATTCACCGTATATAGTATGGAAGCTTACGGTTAACAGGTTTTTACTGTAGCATTTTTACAGTCTTTTACTGTTAAAAATCACAATCCTTTTTTACGGTGTAGGAAAGAAAAATCAGCATGATTATTCCCAGACAACAACGAGATTAAAAGGAAGACTTTTTTGTTTGTTTGTAATTTTACATGTCTCCTCTCAACAGTATGCAAGCCTCTTTCCGCCACTGAATAAAAAATAGAAAGCTAATTGGGACTTTTTATCTTGCAATTCTGACTTTTTTTTCTCAGAATCATGTGATACAAACTGGCAGTTGTGACTTATATAAAGTCAGAATTGTGAGATATAAAGTCGCGATTCTGAGAACTAGACTTAACTTGCAATTGTGACTTTACATCTCACAATTATGAGAAAAGAATTTAGAATTTCCTCACAATTGTAGGGCGAAAAAAAAGTCCACAATTCTGACTTTGTAACTGGCAATTGAGAGTTTATATCTCGTAATTCTGAGAAACAAAAAGTCAGAATTGCAAGATAAAAAGTCACAATGTCCATACGACAGTGTCTCAAGATCAGCAATCAAAAGTCAAAAATTCCAATATGAAATTAAACATAAGATTCTATTCAGCCTACTCATTATCTTAAGAAAATCTGTCCAACAAGTACTACTTGCTCAACTAACTAGCTGAGAAGATCAAACAGTTAAACTACCTAACACCTCTGTACATCACGTTCATGCCTAATGTCTTTTCTTCACTGTGAGGAATCCCCCGCAGGTGCAGGACTCTGCTGTAATT
Organism: Sinocyclocheilus grahami; assembly: GCF_001515645.1. Classification (NCBI taxonomy): domain Eukaryota; kingdom Metazoa; phylum Chordata; class Actinopteri; order Cypriniformes; family Cyprinidae; genus Sinocyclocheilus; species Sinocyclocheilus grahami. Next base: position 357,604 of record NW_015505989.1, read on the forward strand.
GCTTCTGCCGCTCCCACCTGACAGTTGAACTTCTGAATTCACAAAAGCCTCTGACAAACAAAGGCGAGCTATTCTTAACCTTACTCAGACGCAAAGTATCTAAGCATCATCCATCTGTCACCTGCTCTCATAAACGGTTGTTAAGATCTCTTAACAAACAAGATAACTGTCGACACGTGCGATTAATGAAGAAAAAGCCAATTATTTCATAATTACATTTATAAATAATGTAAAATACTGGTGAAGTAAAACAAAACATTAATAAACATTATAAACACTATAAATATGTATTTCAGATCGCTTCACTCCACAACAAATCCTTTAAATGTAATGGTTCAGAACAGAACAGGAAGCAATAAACAAAAAAAACAAAAAAAAGTGAAACTACCAGCATGCGAGAAATGCATACTTCTCTCATTTGGCACCAATAGAAATGAGTACCTTTTGCGTATATTTTGCTTGATGTTAATTGCATTACACAGTATAAGTCACTTTGGAATATACAGTGGGTACAGAATACTTTCCGTACCCACTGTAAGTCACAGTAAGTTTCAGATGATAAAAAAACGTGACTTGTATTACAGAAAATGCAATATGCTTTCAGAAACTCGTTTCAAAATAGATTTTAGCATTTATTGTTTTGTTTTTACGGTGGAAACTCTTATTTCAACCAGAAGACAAGAGGTTAAGATCGGATGACCAGTTTGCAGATAAGTAAAGCATGTAGAACTACATCTGAAAAGTATGGTACCAGCACAAAAACACACTCCGCAAAATACTCTTTAATTATTGTTGTCGAGAAAATCCCAAAAAATATTGAGATATCATGTTTTGTCAGTACTGCACACCCCTAGGTCAAATGTATTATTGTATTATATGGAATGTATTATATGGAAATCCATTCTACAAAATTATTAATATATGATTATCTAAACAAAGAAAGAAATAAAGTCCTTTTATTGTACTGTAGGAAAATCGGTTTTACCCAATTACTGATATTTTTATTGAGTAATTTCCAATTAATCTGTATTTTGTCCCCCAAATAATGCCAAAAGTGTGATTTATGAATTTAGCCAAAATAATTTGTGTTTAAAAGCTCATTTTCACCACAGAGTGGAACATAATTGGAGATATGCTGGAAATGACACTGTGCAAAAGCACAAAGACATTCACTACGGTTGCCTAAATGTTATAAGGGGAATTTTGAGCATGCATGGCTGGAATTCCATAAAGATGACTCAGAAGAACTTTACAGCATGACTTCTATTCCCATCGTGTCAGATGTTAATCATCTTAATTCAATTCATCTTCAAAATATGAATTGAAATTAAAAAAATAAAATAAAAATACTATTCATGTAGCGTGTCCCTTCTATTCCCATCGTGTCAGATGTTAATCATCTTAATAGCTCCTTCAAAATATGAATTGAAATTAAAAAAATAAAATAAAAATACTATTCATGTAGCGTGTCATGCATTGATCAAAACAGCAGATCAGGCCAGATATCTTTGGGTTTGTCATTAATATTTAGCGGTCATTATGTGAAGTGCACATGGAATCAAAATTGACCCCATTTACTTTTTTTAATAAATATTCAGCAGCTTTGAATGATTCAGTGTTGCACATTATTCCAAATACTGATGTTGCGTTATACCGGTATTGACGATAACCGTGATATTCCAAAATAAAAAGTACACAGCGCTAATCTCTCACATGTCATTCGTTTTATTCGTACTCGATGCGCCCTCGCACAGAAAGTTCACAAGCGAGACTCGCAGGCGTAATAAAACAAATGACTTTCCAGGAAATCCCTTATAAGGACAAAGACATCCAGTTATCGCTGTAGCTGAATAAAATGCAGAAAGAAATGTTTTGACCGATAAAACGTGAAGAGAATCATAAGGATAATGCATATTTATAATGCAATGCTGATCGATATAGCCTTTATCACTGTATTGAATACTGTATAGAAGCCTCATCAGTTCACAGAAAGACGTCATTTCAAAACTCAATTGACTATAACGCGAGTTTGGAGTAAAAATTCCTTGTTATTCTCATAAATTGTACTTTTACGCTGTACTGATGGGAGAAACAAAGCTTTTCGAAGCTTTAAATTAATTGAACCATTTGCGTCGCAAAATGATTCACAGTTTCATATCACTCGAAACCACACGATGGTGACTCCTGCAACACATGACATCTTATTAGATTCGATTTTATTATACGATATTAATTCATATTGAATGACACAATTTCATATCGAAAATATACATTTATACAATATACTTTTCTCGTTCTTGGACTGATGGCTGTTTTCTAAATGTTCTGAAACAACTTTCCTTTACAGCTGGCTTATAAAGTCCTGCCCTACATTTCCAATATGTCACATTCTGCAAGTAAATGATTGGGAATGTCGTGACTTTCTTACTCTGATCTACGTCACAATCACATTTTCGACCCGGTCTCATCAGGATTAGCGTCTGGGATTATGTTCATTGGCTCTGACCCAGACTTTTAATGCAGTTAACAAGCAACGGTATAAAGCAGGATCAATGCAAATTATGAAAATACTTGCAGTAGTATTCGCTAATAGGCCATTTAGCAATGCAACATATTTGCTAAGACTGTGGCAATGCTCCAAAACCCTTTTGAAACGTGACTAACCAAACAATGAACCACTTTCTTTTTTTCTTTTCTTTTTTCCATACTTATGGACTTGTAGAATGGATGAATTTGTAGTCATGAGTGAAAATCCAGGGACCTGATTTATAAAAGACATACGCGTTGCAATTAAAATGCAGAAAGTATATCAACACAACACTGAACAACTCAAAATACCATACGTTTTCTGAATCTAAGCATAACTGAGCCAAACCCATCGGTCAACAGACAGATCATATAGTCTTAGATATGCGGTTTCAGTCATTTTGACCGAAAAAAAGGCATTCTGATTCATAAAAAGCATGCATGTTTGAAGAAAAAAAAAAAAAGTTCCCTCCAGTTTATTCAACACAAATAATGTTCAAATCAAATGCACACATTCCACCTGCAGAATGCCTGCAAATATCCTTCTCTGGTGACACAAAATGCAATACATTCACAATGAAAATGCAGTCATGTGGCCGTATTTCCTGGTTTCTGCACATATGAATGCTTTCAACTCAATAACATAATCAGTTAATACTTGTCTACATTAAATGTTAAATTCATTCATTTAGTCCATGATCTATGGATGCTGAAGGTACTATTACTGATTATAAAATGTTCAAGCGACACAGTTGGGGTCCTCAGCTAGCATTTCTCAATATTTAAAGATTTTGAAAGAAAAAAAAAATCCACTCGTTTCCACTAAATGTTGGAATTAACAGTTTTAGGTATTGTGACAATATGTAGAGTAGCATTAGGCCTTTTAAATGTTGCATCATTTTATAGTTTTAAAATTGATGTCACTGGCACATTTTATAAGAACACAATATTATTTGAAATATTACCACATCTCAGCATTTTTTAACGAATCGAATGAGCCAATTTCGTACACTTGCTTTGTATCGGAATGAATCGGTTGAATGAATGACTACACGAATCACTCATTAAGACCTACTGGTGCTTTTAGTTTCATATTTAGAGTATAATTTCATTTTTTGAAAAACAGTTTTACAAATGCAAATGAAAACCACGAAAGGGCAAGTAAGAACTAATCTTTAACCAGGGAAATGTTCGTGCCAAATTATGACACATTCTTAACACTGCCTCGCTTAGGTAACAGGACAAGGTGAAAGAACAAGTGTAACACAAGACAGTAAAGGACGTGCAGAAGCGTCGGGGAGGAAATGGCCCACTTTGAGATTTGACATTCTTTATGTTGCCCTTCCTGAAGTCTATGTAGTGGCCGTCCTTTATAGCAAGAACACAACAGAATAAAAAGTAGTGGGAACTTACTAGTACCAGTTTCCTTATTGTCAGCCATGATAAGGATACTGTGAGGAATAATGGTGGACCCTGAGACTGTTCTCTCATTACCTAAAAACTCACTATTAGAAGCCATGAGAATAGAAGAAGTGGGCCAGGTAGATGAAGGGACGGTCCTTAGGGAAAGGCACAAAAGGCGTCAGGATGAGAAAAGGGCGATGAACATTGACGCAATCTTTTCTCGAGGCGTTCCAGTGATCTAACTCACTGTACAATTCAATGACGTCACAAAGTGTCTTTCTTTCCTGTCACTGATAGTTGCTCTAGAAAGAACAATACAGATGTGATTATAGTTATTCACATCCTTTCATAAAGATGTTTCCTTGTATTCCTAGAACTGGTATACAAAATACATTGAGTCACGCCTGAAAATCATTTATTTGGCACCCAAAATGTTACTGTGGCTCATGGGTTTATTTTCTGTATTCTATATTGACTTGCAATGCTACATTTTAATGAACTAAACTTGGCAGAGAAATAATTTTTTCTGATCATTATTAATAATAATAATTTATTAAGCACTGGTGTGTTTTATCACAGTGAGATTGTCAAGAGTTGTATAATTTAATAGGGATGTAACGATTCCCTCAACTCACGATGTGATACGACACTGATTTCACGAGAACATTTTCTCACGGTTATTTTACACAATGAGATTTAAGACAAATTATAAATCAAAAGGAGTCCTTTTACTATTTCCTAGACAAAATGCTGCACATTTCTTAGTGAAATTGAAATATGACAAATAACAAAACTAAACCGAAATGTTAAAACAAATCCCAAATCAAATAAATAAATGCATAAATAAAAGATATACAAACTAAGGCTTTGTCTGTGCTCGCTCCATTTAAAATTAGAGGCATCCACTGGATTTTACTCCAAACAAAGATGCTGCATGCATGCATCATGAGCGGTTTATGATTTAAATTAGATTGCATAATTTCAACCAGAAAGGTCTGACTTTGGCTCTGTGAATCTATACTACGTAAAATAGATCGGAATGAAACCAAAACAGCAGACGGACTGAATGAGACGCAGATTCACTCTCTGACTGCAGGTGGCGCTAATGGAACAAAGCAGCGCTGCGCTTATAAACACTACTTTAATATTCATTATATATATATATGAGACAAGTTGAAGTTGAAAAGAAAACCATCTAAAGTTTTCTGAAGACAGTCAGCTCCCCTCAGAGACACATTCATATAAACCCCCACCACCAACTGTATCACGATTCGTTTAACATCTCAACCGACTTCAATCGTCACATTTATTTTATCGATTTTCAGCCACCGCATCGTTACATCCCTATAATTTAAGCAATAAAGCTGTGAGTCTGTACACTACAGTTAAGGAGGTTAAGAACACCATTTACCCGTAAAAAAATCACAATCACATGGCTGCATAAATATGGACGCCGACTGACTGCGTGATGGAGCCTGTGAGAATGCAGTTATATGCCATAAATTCAAGATATGAGGGCAAAAATGCCCCTGTGTGGGTTTGTGTCTTATATTTAAATCATATGATATAGTTTAGCAATATCACACTTGCAATAGTTTTGTCATTTCCAGATATCTGCACGATTGTAAATGTGATGCTAATTTCACAGTTCAATAAACAACGTTAATAGGGTTTTAGAGACAATTTTGTCAGCACCGTCTGTTTTGCTCAATTTTGCAAACGAAAATTGATCCAAACGAAGGCACAGCAGAACTTTTTCCAATACTGCACGAATCAGCATTTTTTAACGAATCGAATGAGCCAATTTCGTACACTTGCTTTGTATCGGAATGAATCGGTTGAATGAATGACTACACAAATCACTCATTAAGACCTACTGGTGCTTTTAGTTTCATATTTAGAGTATAATTTCTTTTCTTTTTTTTAAATCATATATTTCAAAATTCATTCAAAACATCAATACCTATTTATTATTATTATTTCTGCAATGCTGAATCAAAATGAATGATAAAACTTAGGCTGGCAAATCAATGGCTATTTTCTAAAGTTGGCACAAATTCTGCTTACTTCAGGACAATCCCGCAACCCGACAGATGCACGCTTGTGCATTGTCACTTCTCATGTAACCTAATGACAACTAGCTAACAGCACTCTTATTGAGTCCTTATCAGTGGTAAAGTGATTGCATGGGATGGGAATGTGCAAGATAAACTTACACATGCAACGCAAGCATACGGTATTATGTCACATTGACTCAGGTTACTAACATTCATGACACGACTTTCTCTGATGATTCAACTTCAGTAGCTAATGTGTTACTGACAGGACCTGTGCTGACTGGGACTCGTCACACAACGTGACAGGTGAATTGCACTCGCTCGATTACACAGAAATGTTTGTTTACAGCCCATAAGGACAAAGTTTAGTTTTTATCCTCCCTTACATAACATGTAAGCCTCACAGAGGAACTCAATGAAAACACTCTACAAGAAAATACTGCAAGTCACCGAATGGCAATGCCAAATGTTTTTCAAAACCCCTAGGCCTGTTAATCATTTCAAGACAAGAAACTGCCAGGTGCACTTTTCTCCTTTTGCAACTCAGTTGGAAAATAAGCTGGAAAACAGATAAGTAATCCTACACGGGGAGTGGAAAATGGAAATTGCTGAAATTCTCACATTACAGTCTCTGAGAGGCCCTGCCAGGTAGAGGTGCTATCAGGTGACACTTACCTGTCAATCAAACAATTCAGCTCACTACTAACTAACTATACTATTATAGAGATGACCCACAACATAGAACAGAATATATGTCTACAACACGGAGATCAGGTCCATTCAGACACCAGGTAACTTTATAGTCAGATTCTTCTTTTTCTGGTTTGAAGGCTTTCGATTATTAGGTTAATTAATTATATCAGCCCCAAAAAAACACGTAAACAAAAATCATTTATCTTTCTCAACAACGTCACCAGCCTGATGTGCACATGCCTTCTTAAAGGGACCCTATGATGCAATTTAAATTTTTCCTTTCTCTTTGGAGTGTTACAAGCTCTTGGTGCATAAAGAAGATCTGTAAAGTTGCAAAGACTAAAGTCTCAAATCCAAAGAGATATCCTTTATAAAAGTTAAGAGTCAGCCACGCCCCCCTAAAACAGCTCGTTCTAACACGCCCCCACATGTCTACATCACTATGTGGGAAGATTTGCATAACGCCGCCCAAATGTTCACGCAAAGAAAGAAGGCGTAACTTTTATTCTCGCTGTAGTATTGTTGTTGCTGCCACCGCCATGTTGTAAATACGCTGTGTGTTTCGTTGTGAAAGCGAAACTACATTGTTTGGTCTTCCAAAAGAGGGCGATATCTGCTTCGTCATGCCTAGAGCTGATCCGTGCTGATCGCTGAGGAAATACATCAACTTCGCACGGTGGATCGCCGACAACAATAATGTACAGTATGTGGAAAATAATGTGTTTTTTGAACCTTAAACCACATAAACACATTGCATTACACCAAATACACAACATAATGTTATTTTTACAACACGGAGATCAGGTCCATTCAGACACCAGGTAACTTTATAGTCAGATTCTTCTTTTTCTGGTTTGAAGGCTTTCGATTATTAGGTTAATTAATTATATCAGCCCCAAAAAAACACGTAAACAAAAATCATTTATCTTTCTCAACAACGTCACCAGCCTGATGTGCACATGCCTTCTTAAAGGGACCCTATGATGCAATTTAAATTTTTCCTTTCTCTTTGGAGTGTTACAAGCTCTTGGTGCATAAAGAAGATCTGTAAAGTTGCAAAGACTAAAGTCTCAAATCCAAAGAGATATTCTTTATAAAAGTTAAGAGTCAGCCACGCCCCCCTAAAACAGCTCGTTCTAACACGCCCCCACATGTCTACATCACTATGTGGGAAGAGTTGCATAACGCCGCCCAAATGTTCACGCAAAGAAAGAAGGCGTAACTTTTATTCTCGCTGTAGTATTGTTGTTGCTGCCACCGCCATGTTGTAAATACGCTGTGTGTTTCGTTGTGAAAGCGAAACTACATTGTTTGGTCTTCCAAAAGAGGGCGATATCTGCTTCGTCATGCCTAGAGCTGATCCGTGCTGGTCGCTGAGGAAATACATCAACTTCGCTGTGGATCGCCGGATCGGCTTTCACCGTGGACGAAGCGGAGTCCAGCCCGGGGTCGTCACATGTGGTTGCCGCAAGCATCACAATATGGTGAGGGGCGTAACACTTCCGTCACACGCTTGAGGTATTCGGCCAATCACAACGCACTGGATACCTCGCTTTTTCAGACCGATGAGCTTTGTAAAAATCGACACGTTTCAGAAAGGCGGGGCATAGAGGAGAAACAATAATGTACAGTATGTGGAAAATCATGTGTTTTTTTAACCTTAAACCGCATAAACACATTTCATTACACCAAATACACCAAATAATGTTCTTTTTAGCAACATCATATGACCCCTTTAAAAGAGCATGAACTTCAAGAGGATGAACCTTACAAAATCAGGTCATAGTTTACTTCAAAATCAAAAAAACTGAAATAAACTATATTTTTGCATCAGGGTTATTATAGTTAACTAAAATTGAAACTAAAATAATAACCATTAAAAAAAAAATCATTACTTAAAAAAAAACAAAAAACTTTTTTTATTTCGGCTAATTGCCAAGGCAACATTTCTCATTTTAATTTAGCTTAACTTGATTTACTAAAATAACTAAAACTGAAATAGAAATGAATAAAAAGTATGTAGACACCTTAAAAAACAAAAAACTACTAAAACAAATAAAATTACTAAAATGTTATCTAAAATTAAAATGAAAACAGAAAATATAAAAATAAAAACCATTCAAAATATGAATAAAAACTACAATAGCATCTCAATGAAACTAAAATAACAGTTTGGCATTTAAAAAAGTGAAGCCTATTTTAGGACCTTTAAGATTGATTGATTGATTTATTGCATTACGACAATAAAAAAATAATGCCATATTTTTTTCAATTTTCAAAACTTTTTAAATTACAGTTGGAAGTAAATATAATATTATTTGTTGAGCTAAATTTGATCTATGCTGAAATATATAGGACACTTTTTTTGTAATGAGAATTACTTTAGCAAAAAACTTGGTCCCTCAATGGGTTTCATTTTCATGAAACAAATTAAAATTCCGTTACTCTTCTTTGATGTTGGGGTGAAATATAGTTTGGACATTGTGCATTTTCTCTTTACTGTTGGCAAGCCTTTATTATTCAGATGAAGAAATAACCTTAATGTCTGACTGTTCAAACATTCCTTTCTGGATTCCTGTTCACGGACCTTGAGATCGCAGACAATCATGCAACTAAGCAAAGGTGAAGTCATAAGTCTGAAGTCTATGGCAACTCGACGAGACCAAGACGAGCAACAGCACACGCTAACATTTGCCTTTGTTCCTCTCAAATCTGACTTGCAAATAAAAACTGTTTGATCAGATCAGGTATGGTACATGTCCTCTGATTGGTTTGCAAAAACATGGAATAATTTAATTAATGTAATAATAAATATTAAATTACTTAAATTTGAGTATGACTCCATGTTTTCAGCTACTAGACAGCATTTAGATAATTCCACACACACTATTGTGGGATCTGTAGTGGTTTCTGTTCAGACTGTAAAGCAAAAAAAAAAAAGTGAAGTGACAGAACTAAAATGCTAAAAGAAGAAATTGGGGAAATCAGAAGAATGTTTTGGATGTGAAGGAATTAAAAGGAACTGTTGGAGAGATATAAATATATACCACACACTGGATTTTTGTTGATGTCCTTAGAAAAATGACAATATTATTAACACACAGTACAAGTGTGTTTTTCCCCGAGGGACAAAAATCTGCACCTGTTCTGCTGAAAGACTCTGCAAAGATGCACTTACTTGAAACTACAGCTTATGGAAAGTTCAGCGTTGCTAGCTGTTCATCCTTCCCACTGCGTAGGATGCTTGAAGCTCAACACAAAGGCCTTCAAGGTAAAAATAAGGTAATATAAGATAATAACTGCTATTAAAATCCTAATATGGAAGGAATGTGACAAATGTGTTTAGTCCCTGCAGTTTTGCTAATTACAGCAGATGACAAAGAGCAGCCATTACAGTAAAGAAAGAGAGTGAGAGAGTTGTGTTGGAATAAAACACACTGCCACAGTTTACTGCTTGCATGCTTTGCTACCTGGCATTAATTCAGAGGTGCGATGAAAAAGATAAAAACGTGGAAAGCAGAGAGGTGGAAGAGGCATGCGGTGTTGCTGCTCTCTTCTCGGTTAAATCAGACATCTTGGTGTTTGAAATATGCCTGAAATGCACTGTAATTATGGGATAAATGCCAAGTCTACCACATATCAGCATTCTGAATACCTCTTTTATGAGCTAAAATGACATTGGTTTTAAGCAAGACACATCAGCGGCATGATGCAACAAAGTGGAGAAAACTCCTAGAAACCAAACCAGCGACCTTGAACCGATTGCATGGCCATCAGTGTGAACGCAGCTTCAGATATTCAGTGCAGTGTGGTTGATAAACTGCAATAATGTGAAATGTTGAACTTATTGTTAGATTCACCCCCAACTGAAATTCAAGTGTATGCATGCCAAGCCAGAGTTTGTTTTACTGCCATTAAAGTGGTGCGACTTTTGCTGGACAAACAGTGCGGCATTTTCAGTAGATGGGTGCATTATAATGTCAGACGTCTCATTGTCCTGCAGTAGGCTTTTCATGCTTGATCACTCAGAGACGCTGAAGCAATCAGTCACATTCTCCAGGAGCTCCTCTGAAGTTGAGCTGTTTGGATCACGCTGCTTTCTCTTTATGAGTTACACTACTTCATGTAGACAGCTTTCTCATTTAATGAATTACAAGTGGGTCACATGATCGTGAGCGCTAGAAGAACGAAGTGACATGAAAAGCCCAGATATTTAAGGGTGTTAAGCACTAGGCAAACACTACTTTTGCCGCTTTTTCACTTCATACGACAAACACATTGCCAACCTTTTTTCTGAACACAGAAAAAGTTTCAGAACCATGTTTTCATTTTTTTGGTTAAAACAGTCTTTTTCTTCACTTTTTAATCACCTGACTGAAGTGAAAGTGGACTGTGGAAATAAAATAATGACAAATGTAAACAAAAAAAGCATGTTGAATTGCACTAATTGAAAAAAAATTAATAAAATGCACGTATCTGTATACAATATTTTGGAAGTGAACTTTGGAAGGTGAATATGGATTACTGAATTTTTTTTATTTAATTTAATTTAATTTAATTTTATTCCATTTTATTTTTTAAATACTGAAAATGTGTGTGAAATGTTTTTAACTGAAATATTCACAGCTTAAATCTATAACCATGTTGAACTCCAGTCCCTAAAAATGCAAGCCCTAAATGCAATGCATTTTTTCCCAGCAATTCAACATGCTTTTTTGTTTCAGATACATTTGTCATTATTTGACTTCCATAACGGTGTTCATATACGTGCATAGAATAAGTGGCACGTCCTTCACTGAACACTACTAGAAAAGAATTGAGGGAGCTTTTGCCTAAAAGGATTTTATTCCACAGGATAATTTCACAATTTTAATAAGAATTTATAATAAATAAAATCAATAAATATTTTTATTAAATATTTTCATTTATTTTACAGTGAGATTGCATTACAAATAGTAATAGATCTCTGTCTTAGTTAGAAATAACACTAATAATATTATTTCTAGTATATAATCTCCCCTCAGAGTCACCAGGCCTGAAGCATCTCAGTTTCAGTTGATAAGAAAATATTTTGACTTTCATCAAATGTTCATCATTCACACACCCATATGTTGTGCTGGTAGTCACTGACTTCCATTATATGGAGGAAAAAAAATACAATGAAAAGTCAATGGCTACCAGCAACTGTTTGGTTACTAACATTCTTCAAAATAACTTCTTTTGTGTTTAGCTGAAAAAAGAAACTCATACAGGTTTGGAACTGTAACAATGTGGCTGCTATCCAACACACTCGACGGTGAAGACGCTGGAGTATTCTAAAATACGATCACTAAATAAACGCCAAACACACTGCGCGTTAACAACGACCTACAGATACAAACAAAAACACAGGGCTATGTGTACATACACACATAAGGGACTAAATGAAAACACAGGTGATATTCATTGGTAATACAGAAGAAAATAAAGCACATAATCAGAAACTAAAATTAAAACAAGAGAGGAGAAACCGGGACAACTGGAAACAGAACAGAGCATCACAATAAAAGTCAACAGAATGGAACATAACCCAAACAGCAACGACATGAGGGTGAGTAAATGATGACAAAATGTTTAGCATTAGTTTGTTTTAGGTCATTTTGGAGCATGATCGGCATACAGGTGCATCTCAATAAATTAGAATGTCGTGGAAAAGTTCATTTATTTCAGTAATTCAACTCAAATTGTGAAACTCGTGTATTAAATAAATTCAATGCACACAGACTGAAGTAGTTTAAGTCTTTTGTTCGTTTAACTCAAAAGATGACAAGACTAGGCAGCAGTCTAAACAGGTACATCTGGCAATCCTACTAACCGTTTGACAATATTTATTACAACACAAGCTCAGGTAACTTTGCGTCGGATCGGTTTACCTTCATGCCTGACTAACATCTGCCCATAATGGCATTTTTAATGCGTGTAACTGACCCATACGGCACATTCCATGCGAGTGTGTCAGCATTTGAAAAAACATGAATTGAAGCTTTTGAAACTCACATTGACAATCAAACAGAAAGTTTCGAAATTGAATGTTGGTTTGTTTGACTCAGAACATCAATGTCAAAAGCTGCAGTTTTATAGATAAACACGTTTGTGACAGTGAGTCTGGATAAACCAGTTTGCATTAAGGATGTACTGAACGTTAAAGTAACACCCAAACAATAAATGGATTGTCTCCATGCAAAAGGACATTGCTGAATGTTACATAACGAGCAAATGATTATTGTAATCCTTCCTGACATTCCTTGAGTTATACAAGTGATATTTAATGCATAAATGCACCTGTAGCAGGTGTTTTTAATGCCAATGCAAGCATGGGAAGAGTCTTTGCTGATGCTAAAGAACAGTAAAACTGGCTCGTGCGTTCTCTGACTAGAGCGAGACGAGGCTGCAGTTGCATTTGTGTTTAGATGCTTCTTGCATGCCATGCTATTCCTAAATCAAGCGAAGCCTGCTACAGAGAACACGGGGAGGCGGTTTTCAACGCAAGACTGATAGAGTTTCAGCAAGTGGACACAACGCCAGAGTCTGGTTTCCTCCGAACAATGCAGAGCACCTCTAAATTCATCTTGCACATAAGGCGCACTGAATAATTCAACTACAGTGGACTGTGACCCACAGAATGCAACGTAGGCTATCTATTATGAACAGACCCTTTGCCAAAATACATTGCAATCCTCTGATCTTATCCATTTATTACACATCCCTGCTGAAAAAAGGGTTAAATTAGTCTTGAGCTGGTCAAGCTGGTTTTTTTATAGAGTATGCGAGGGGGGAAAGTAGATGGTCAGAATCTGCTCTGCGTGATTACCTCTTTCCCTGGTGGGACAAAGTCCCCGAAAATAATGCACTTCTGTACCAAAACCTCTTGTGTAATAGTGTTACACTAAGCCCGTATTAAAAGTACATGCATTTGAATGAACATATTATAAAAATAAGTAAATGCATTCCCCTTATTTGCTCTCCATACGTACACATCATTTTATCCAGCTGCTGCTGTGAGCTGCTGACCGAAACTATCGTAGTTACAACACGACCACAGCACTTTGAACACACTCCACCTGGAGCTGCTTACCTGCACGGCTCGAGCGCGTGACATCACAGCGGCGTCCACTGAGTGTTCTAAAGCAGAACTCCGAGTGACTTGAGCCAAAGTGAAGCGACTGCCTCCTCTGTGCGAGAGCCAATCAGCGGGCGGGGGCGGGGCCACAAAAAGGGGCGGGGCAAGTACAGGAGAAAGTTATTGAGCTGTCCATCAATGGCCCTCATATCTGTTTATGTAAATGTTAATGCTGCATAACTGTAAACGTGTAAACATCCTCCTGAGAACCAGAAAAAAAAAAGTTTTGTGATTTTTTTTTTTTTTTTAGGTCAGTACATTACAGCATAAGAAACAAATGGAGAAAAAAAACATTCATTTTTTATTCTGTGTCATTTATAGAAGAAGCCAGGACTAAGTTGTTAAAAAAGAATAAATAGACATGAAAAGGCAAAAAAAAAAAGTTTTATTTTTCACTCAGTTTTTATGTTTCTTTGTACAAAGATGATTCTCAACTGTGTTATGAAAGATATAACAGAATGATTTGATATGCTACTGTACTTTATGGAATATGTGTGCGTAAAATGTCCATAAATTGACATACAATGTATCTATACACTGCATCTAATCTGCATATTAATGTGTTCTTGTGGCAAAGCATAATGACAAAAGAAGTGTAATAATAACGTGGCAACATTTTCATAAGAATATCTCATATTTCATAGGAATATTGAACTATAACTTCTTGTTGTGTTTCCCCAAAATGCCTGATTAACCTGCTGTTTGCCTCTACAGAAGACATGCATGAAAATTACACCCAGTTTCATAACAAAAAGTCATATTCCGATCTGAAACCCCGTAACATTTTTCTGAGATGTTTATTTACGACAAACAATTTGAAAATTAGCCAGATTTAAATTAGAATTCCAAAACGTTATCATATTTCCCTAAGAGTGCTAAATTTGATCATTCTGTATCAATATCAGTCATATTTAAAGACCAAGAAGAGGGAGAGTTTATGATCAAACCTCCAAACAAACGTGTGATATTTCCAAAAAGCCCTGAATGTTCTCTGTACAGGACATCCCAACTAAAACTGTGGCATGTAGGGTCTCAGAGAAATTGAGGACAGAAGTCTATGCGGTCCCAGGAGGATATGAAGCTAGTCTAGAGTTAAAGGGACAGTTCAGCCAAAAAGGAAAAGTCTGTCATCATTTACTCACCCTCCAGATGTTTCAAACTTGTGTGAGTTTCTTTCTTCCATTGAACACAAAAGATATTCTGAAGAAAGCTGGTCTATTGAGGGTAGACTTTTTTTCCGCGCTTGAAGTCAGTAGCCATCTGGCAAGAAACTGTTCTGCTCCCAACATTCAACAAACATTTTTTGTGTTCAACAGAAGAAAGAAACTCATACAGGTTAACTTGAGGATGAGTAAACGATGACAGAATTGTAATTTCTGGCTGAACTATCCCTTTAAATGTTGAATAGCAACTGGAAATGGACAGAAAGCGTCTGAGTGACAAACGAAAGTGTAAACTGTCAACCATTTGTATTTGCACAACTATATTTGCATCTGTTTTCCTCAAATGCCACAAATGGGGGAAAAACCCTTGCTTGTAAGAATGCTAATGTGGGCTGGATGTGAACTTGAATCTGATTTAAGTGCTTTCAGTAATGCTATGCATGACCAAGTTATGCGAGATCCGAATACCAAGCGGATTATTGTGATCATAATTATACTATTACAGCTCAGGTTCTAACGATGAATGTACATTTTATGACTTTGTCATTTTATTTGTGGTAATACTTTTCATGCTTTCATTATCCTAGTTTAACCCTTAACTGTCACCGTCCCACCTGTGGGACGTTTGGCACTCTTTTTTTTTGTGTCTTTTTTCTCTATCAAATCTTTTAGTAATCATCATAAATCATATATCATTTGAAAGCTAAGAAGCCCAAGATTCATCATGTGGAAACCATTTCGAAATCAGACATTGAGTTACCATGGAAATGGTACTTTAAAATCTTTTGGCGGTCTCCTCCCCTTTAGTGGGCGGTGTCAAGTGTCATATTACAAAATGAATTACGGTCTTTCAGAATCAAAACTTTTTATAATCTTGACAAAAAGCATATCATTGGAAAGGTCCGAGTCTCAGGATGTTGAGATAGAAGTAATATTGACAGAGAAAGCTAGACATTTGTGACAGAAAAATGCATTTAAAAAAATTTAATTGAGTTTGGATGGCTGTTTGTGATATGACGCCCTAAATAAAATCTCAATTTTTTTCATATCAACTTCAAATTTGGAACCTAACTTTAGACATAAGGCTATAATTTTATACCAATTTTAGAGTAAAACCTGATATGTAAAATATTTATTATATATAAAGAAAGAAAGAAAGAAATGCACACATAAATAAATAAATACATACATACATACACATAAACAAATCAACAAATAAACACACACACACACACACAAATAAATAAATAATATTGTGTTGACTAAAATTCTGTTGTAACTTTGCAAGTACTGTATATGTTAAATTATTCTACTAACCCTAACCCTAACGTAACAGTTTACTACTTCTCTAATGAGAGTTAGTTGACATGTAGTAGCAAAGTTAGTTATAGAGACAATATAATTTCAAAGGGGGACCCTCAAAATAAAGTGTAGCCAAAACATGCATCTTAAGCACTCTGTTTACAGCATTTTATTAATGTACACAAAACATATGCTGCCTTAAAATGCAATATCATGATCGCAATGTTGCATCTTCTCTTAAATTTAGCACATTTTTCAATCTGTTCTTCCTGTGTCAAATGCTGAAAGTACTTAGGCTACACCAGTCTGCTATTTTGACATCCTCTGTCAGACCTAAAGTTTAAGCCTCCGACAGCGCATTTGAGAAAATCAATAGACCATTGCATGCCTGTCTGCACATCGCCGTCTAATGACAACCTCGACCTTTCAGAGGCACTAACTAAATGAATGACACCTAATAACTGCGGGGCAAATTCAGTTTTGCCCCTCCCTCTGTCTCCAATAAGTTTGTGAATCCTGACGCAGATACAATCTCGATATCCAGGTATAATCTCCCGGCTGATCTTTAATATTTCCTGCTCAGCACTGCGTGGCCCATCTACTCGTGGAATAGATATGATATTTACTTAGAATAAATGTTAAATAAATCTCCATTTTAATATGGCTTGGATGAGTTCAGTAAGTTTGTGGACAGCAAAAGTTGACATTTAGATTTACGAATTAGGAATAGAAGTTTGAAGCCACTAAAATTGAAAACTTCAGTTATTGGCTTTTTAATCAAAGTTTAATAACTTTGAATTGAATCTCTATTTCTCTCTCTCTCTCTCTCTCTCTCTCTCTCTCTCAAACTCTGGGAATAGAGTAAAACTGATAAAAATAATGTTACAAGACAAATGGTCCGAAACTACGATTTTAACAATTTATAATGACATACAAGTCTCCATGTCACTGAACTTTGGCAGGCAAAAAAAAAAATTTAATCACGTCAAGTTACTCAGCTCTAAAAATTTTACTAATTTGAGATTTTCCATTATAGCAGAAAATACATGGCAGAAGCTTAATTTTGTGCTCAGTGAGACATTTTTGTGCTGATTTTGATGTTTGTTATGGTTCATTGTCCTGATGGAAGATCCAACCACGACCCATTATAAGATTTCTAATAGAGGCAGTCAGGTTTAGCCCTTAACTGTCACCGTCCCACCTGTGGGACGCTTGGCGCTCTTTTTTTGTTGTCCTTTTTCTCTATCAAATATTTTAGTAAACGTTATAAATCATATATAATTTGAAAGCTTAGAAGCCCAAGATTCATCCAACCATTTTGAAATTGGACATTGCGTTACCATGGAAATGGTACTTTAAAATCTTTTGGCGGTCTCCTCCCCTTTAGTGGGCGGTGTCAAGTGTCATATTACAAAATGAATTACGGTCTTTTAGAATCAAAACTTTTTATAATCTTGACAAAAAGCATATCATTGGAAAGGTCCGAGTCTCAGGATGTTGAGATAGAAGTAATATTGACAGAGAAAGCTAGACATTTGTGACAGAAAAATGCATTTAAAAAAATTTAATTGAGTTTGGATGGCTGTTTGTGATATGACGCCCTAAATAAAATCTCAATTTTTTTCATATCAACTTCAAATTTGGAACCTAACTTTAGACATAAGGCTATAATTTTATACCAATTTTAGAGTAAAACCTGATATGTAAAATATTTATTATATATAAAATAAAATTAATATGGTGCATTTTCTTTACAGTAAATTTAAACTACTATAACTTTTTGATACTTACATTTTTTGAAAAAATTCCACTGATTTTCTTCTTTAAAAAGAGACAAACCTTATGACTGTATTCCAAAGTGTTCATAAATTACAACAATTTAAGTTTGGATAGTGCACCTGCATGCCTTTTTAAAAAAAAATGGGGGGTGACAGTTAAGGGGTTAATTAGAATTCAGTGATGGTTTTTTCAAATAACTAGTAAAGTAACGCATTACTTTAAAATTTACAACAAAATTGATTATTTTGTTATCCCATTTATTTACCGACACGTCTCCTGTCCCGTGAAATCGGGAGGAAGTGCAGTGGAAGAGGCACTTGCTTTAGGCTGAGGCTTATTCATTTCACCTTTGGCTTGAAAAAGCCTTTATAGTTGTCAAAAATATAATTTGGGGGTTTTTGTTATTAAAATGCATACAAGCAAGCCCAGCCCAGGTGACAAAAAGTAACGCAAAAGTAACGTAATGCATTACTTTCCATAAAAAGTAACTGACAGAATTAGTTACTTTTTATAGAGTAATGCAATATTGTAATGCATCCCTTTTAAAAGTAGCTTTCCCCAACACTGCTAGAATTGACAATTAGTTCCAGCACGGCTTTAAACCTCCTATGATTTCAGACTGCATAGAATACTGCCTACTTCTAAACCTCCATTTGTCGCATAACAAATCATTAAAGTGAGCTGTAAAAAGGAGATTAAAATGCTGAAGCACCGGACCGTTCGGACACTTGTTGGGGCATTTCTTTCACCATCAATGCATCAAAATTCATAGTGTGTCCCTCACGCTAAATTAAGGTTCACATCCATGCTCAAAAACACTTTAAAAGAAAGAAAGGAAATCCAAACCACAGTCAAAACTCTTGAATCATATATATTTTATTCTCAATACAGCAAAATACAAAGATGATTCGCAACAGACTCAGAAAATCCATTAGTAATACTCACTTCACCAAAAAAAAAAAAAAAAAAAAAAAAATTTTCTCAGGATTCCATATTAGGTGGTTATTTTGAGATATTGACAGAGAAATCTAGACATCTGTGACAGAAAAATGCATAAAAAAAATCAAAGGAGTTTGGATGGCACCCGGTGGCTTTTTGTGGTATAACGCCCTAAATAAAATCTCACAGGAACCTCCAATTTTTCATATCAACTTCAAATTTGGAACATAACTTTAGACATAAGGCTATAATTTTATACCAATTTTAGAGTAAAACCTGATATGTAAAATATTTATTATATATAAAATAAAATTAATATGGTGCATTTTCTTTACAGTAAATTTAAACTACTATAACTTTTTGATACTTACATTTTTTGAAAAAATTCCACTGATTTTCTTCTTTAAAAAGAGACAAACCTTATGACTGTATTCCAAAGTGTTCATAAATTACAACAATTTAAGTTTGGATAGTGCACCTGCATGCCTTTTTAAAAAAAAATGGGGGGTGACAGTTAAGGGGTTAATTAGAATTCAGTGATGGTTTTTTCAAATAACTAGTAAAGTAACGCATTACTTTAAAATTTACAACAAAATTGATTATTTACCGACACGTCTCCTGTCCCGTGAAATCGGGAGGAAGTGCAGTGGAAGAGGCACTTGCTTTAGGCTGAGGCTTATTCATTTCACCTTTGGCTTGAAAAAGCCTTTATAGTTGTCAAAAATATAATTTGGGGGTTTTTGTTATTAAAATGCATACAAGCAAGCCCAGCCCAGGTGACAAAAAGTAACGCAAAAGTAACGTAATGCATTACTTTCCATAAAAAGTAACTGACAGAATTAGTTACTTTTTATAGAGTAATGCAATATTGTAATGCATCCCTTTTAAAAGTAGCTTTCCCCAACACTGCTAGAATTGACAATTAGTTCCAGCACGGCTTTAAACCTCCTATGATTTCAGACTGCATAGAATACTGCCTACTTCTAAACCTCCATTTGTCGCATAACAAATCATTAAAGTGAGCTGTAAAAAGGAGATTAAAATGCTGAAGCACCGGACCGTTCGGACACTTGTTGGGGCATTTCTTTCACCATCAATGCATCAAAATTCATAGTGTGTCCCTCACGCTAAATTAAGGTTCACATCCATGCTCAAAAACACTTTAAAAGAAAGAAAGGAAATCCAAACCACAGTCAAAACTCTTGAATCATATATATTTTATTCTCAATACAGCAAAATACAAAGATGATTCGCAACAGACTCAGAAAATCCATTAGTAATACTCACTTCACCAAAAAAAAAAAAAAAAAAAAAAAAAAAAAGTGTTTAAATTACAAGTTATTACAAGTTTGGATAACCGAGGCTCATAAGAGTACCTTTAAATCATAGATCATATTGCATCCATATATGAATATATATATATATATATATGTAGATTTCATCTTGTCAATACTTTTAAAACTAAATTGATTTTATACTGCTTGCCAATGATCGTTTTGAGATCACTCGAAAATGAGTACTACATAGAGACATCTAGAACCGCTCAAAACAATGACGTTCCTCTCTCTTGAAGTTTAGACAGCAGTCCTGTGTCAATAATGGCAGATCTTTCTTCTAGTCAACTGCATTTAGCCCATTTCAACATCACCATTTAAATGACAGAAAGCCTTGTTCCTATAGCACAGGGACTCTGAACATGACTTCACTAACATACAGTGTTCTGTTGAAAAACAAATCTTCAGTAATGAAAATGTGCATTTAATATATTCACATTCTATTTACAATTAATACAAATGTTAAATCACTGTAAAAATTTACCCTAAAAGAGCATTTTTATGTACATCTGTACAGCTTAGTATTTAAATAGAAACATGCGAGTGTTATTTTTCAACTGGACAAAAAAACCTCTCACCCTGGGTACAGTTATTATGATCAAAAAGAAAATTAAAGATGGATTTAAATCAATCAGTCACCTCTAAAAGCACTACCTTGAATTCTAGTAGAAAAGATAAAAACAGACAGCACAACAACCATGTCTGGAGAAGCAAAAAGGCCATGGGAAAATCATTTTAACAACCCATATTCATATGCAGTTGCCTTCTTATCATGAATCTGGTACATAAATCACATTAGTGCATGGATTCATTTACATAAAAGCACAATTATCAGACCTCACCCCTAAAGCACAATGTATTTACTGACTCTCTAAATCAAAACGATGTATTCTGCAAGGTAGCGCATCAGTGATATATCTAGTCGCCAGCCATTAAATGTTTAACCTCTAGAAGTTTCGGTTTTAACTGATGAAAATTTCGATTGGCAGGAGTCCTCGTTAGCTACTGCACAAACGAGCAAGAAAAACATCTGCATAGACAGAAGAAGAAGAAAAAAAACAGTTTAGGAGCCAATTAGAGGAAAGATCCTAGTGCAAGAGACGCTAAGTGTCCAGCATTTCATATACGGCGGATTGATTTCTCACTTTACCACCTTCCTCTTTCTGGTGCGAAACATATCAAAGGTTCGATCTGATTTACTGCGTGTATGGATTGCTGTGCTAAAATGACTATGTACATACATAAACTGCTATTCTCAACAGAACACATAAATATATCCTCACATGACTGCTGTCTTTTAAAAGAACTGCGACACACAGGTGACTATGACACTATAAAGGCAACCTCAAGACTCACATTAAATATTTAAATATGATATTTTCATATACAATAGAAATACGTCTCTCATCTCGTATTGCAACCCTGTTTCCATGCCCAAGAGTGAAAACGCAACTTGGAACGAAGCGATTTGCCGCTATCTAAATAAAATCTTTCACGGTAATAAAATACTCCTGCGTTTAATACCAGAAAAGCAAGAGTGAGAAAGTGACACCTATGCGAGCGCTACATTTCGTATAAAAATCTCGGCCTGGGTGTTCGTGGTAGTGACATATACAAATAAGACAGGCTCTAAACATGACTTACTCTGATGTGGCGTCTGTGGATGAGCCAGGCCAAAAACCTAAATAACAGATTAGTAATAATGCCTTGATATGGTGCCGAACAGTCTTTTGGTCTGGTATACAAGCGCTGCATGATGTTCTTTCAGCTTCAAACCTTTCTAGATGGGTATTTCAAGATAGTTAGTTTCCTGTATATCAAATACAAGGCACGATAAAATGATAAAACCTCAATTTTAAAGCACCTTTGGTTAAAGGGAGGTACTTTGGTTGAAATAAAAAGCTATAAACATCCAATTATTATTCTTGTTTGCTTACAGCTAGCAGAGAATTAACAAAAAAGACAGTCAGAGAAAGAAACCAGGCTTTTTTTAGCCAAACAAGCCGATGATATGAGCAGGACGATGCAGTGTATGAGCGCTCTGACAGACGTGTGGTTTGGCTGCCGCCCCTCTCATGAATATTCATAGGGTTTGCGGTGGAGGGGCGGGACGCTGAGTGCTTCCATTTTTGGCAAGCTGGTGTAGAAATGAACACAGTGTCACAGAGATGTCCGAGGCAGATCGAGTGCGAGTGTTTTGGGCTACGGATAGAGCGCGGATAGGGCCGCTCTATTGTATGAGCTTGGCGTCCAGTCGTAGCCAGTGCAGGCCCTGCCGCGTGAATCGCACCAGCTCAGTCATGCTGCTGGTGTTGAAGATGAGCGGGCTCATAACCTTGTCCAGTTCAGAGAAGAACTCTGCGGGGAAAAAAACAAAGAAGAAGTCACACTTGACAGTCCTTTAGCAGGTGCTCACATGTGGATTCATGCAAGCAGGAAATAAAAAAAGACGACATGGAAGAAAAAATAAATCTTGCATTTGCTGGGAAGAAAAAGAGCAGTATTCAGCAGGACACATGAGACACAAGACGAGCAGGAACAGATCCTGAGCCAGAATCAAGTCAGATTGAGTTAGAAATAAAGCGTCTTTCACAATATACACCGTTTTTTACAGAAAGTCATAATATTAAATGTTTACAATATATATATATATATATATATATATATATATATATATATATATATGAGTGTATTGATTTGTATTTTAAATAAATGCTGTTCTTTTTTACTTTTTATTCATCTAAGAATCCTGAAAAAAAAGTATCACAGGTTCCCAAAAAAATATTAAGCAGTACAACGGTTTCCAGCATTGATAATAAATCAGCATATTATACTGATTTCTGAAGATCATGTGACACTGAAGACTGGAGGAATGATGCTGAAAATACAGCTTTGATCATATGAATAAATTACATTTTAAAGTATATTCAAATAGAAAACCAGCATTTTAAATGGCAATAATAGTTCACATTATTACTGTTTTTTTCTGTATTTTTGATCAAATAAATGCAGCCTTGATGAGCAGAAGAGACTTCTTTAAAAACATTTAAAAAATCATTCTGATCCCAAACTTTTGAACGGCACTGTACATCCAAATTTCCATAAAAAGCTCTGCATTAATAATTACATTTTGTAAAAAAAAACAAAAAAAAACAAGCAGCTGACATTTAGAATATATTGATTTACCTGAGTGTACTGTATGGGTAAAGTAGATCTATATATAAATCTATCAATACTGTAAGCAAATAATACAACAGACAATGCAATGCTTTCCTGCTTGCTTAGAAACAGAATGACTGAAGAAAAGTCAGAAAAGATGTGTGGAGTCAGAAAAGCACCTCAGTACAGCTTCAGGAAGATGGACTTGGTTTTATTTGGAAAAAGGCAGAAGTTAAAACAAATACCTCTCTGCTCTTTGGCGAGCTGTTCGGCCTGCTCCCACACCTCGATGGCGTAGAGGAAGTTGGAGGTGACCTGGACGTAGCTGGCTGCCATCTGGTGGATGCGCTGGGGGATGGTGACGGAGGAGCTGGTGCTCTGGCTGGAGCTGCTGGAGGAGTAGCTGCCCGCACTTCCAGGAGACAGTTTAGGAGAGACCGGAGACGGCATTCCCGCCGTTTTACTGCAGGACGCAGAGGACAGAGAAGAGACCGAGTCAGGACGCAAGGAAGAGCTATTCCTCCTGTCCTCACTGGAAGTGTTTCACAGACTAACTACCAAGATAAACTATGAAAACTACGTTTATTCATATGTACAGGGTTTCTGCAGGTTTTATGAAGGTATAGTTAAGACTTATAATGTAAAGAATACATTGAAAATGGAATTTACTGTATCATCTTTTCACACTGAAAAAAAGTGATGCTCTTCATCAGTATATCTGTCTTGCTTTCAGTGCAAAAGCCTCACATTTACTTGAGAAGCTAAATGAAATGATAGGAAATGATTTTTGAGAAATTGATCAAAATGAAGTGAGTTTATGATTAAAACAAAAACAAATATCTGCCAATGAACTGAAAAAAAATCATTTTGGAAAAAAGGTTGCTTTAAGCATAAACTCATATAATTTTGTTATATTTTTCAATAATTTAATGTATCTTGATGTTTAAATATTTATAACTAAAAACAAATACTGTGGAAGATATTTTATATTTTTATTTGCAATGTATGGCATTAAACGTGCATTTTGAAATACTGGCTTATATTTCAAGAAGAGAACATAGCACAACCTCACGTTTTAACACATTTTTAGAAAGAAAGGCAAGTGCAAAAAAAAAATAAAAATCTATTTTATATCAATTTTTTTAATTTGCAAGTTATTTACGGTTTGTCATTGCGTAATGACAACCTGTGATCCGGTATATAAAAGTGGAGCGAAATACCTATTGGTCTATATATTTTTTTTACTTTACATTTAAAAAAAAAAATTTTTTTATGTGGTTGCCAGGATGTTGCTAACGTGTTGTTACACACTGACATGCGGTTGCTATGGTGTTGTGGGTGGACACCCTCACATTTCTATAATATTTACACAATCTACAATAATAATATAAATGAATGTAACTTACTTTGCTACTCCAGGAGACGGAGCTTGGGTATTACTCAACGAATTCTGGAAAAAATAAATAAATAAAACCTTAGTTAATATATATCTTGTATATGTTATGATTACAACAACAACAACAATTACATTTCACATCATAGAAATCTTTTGACGGACAAATACTACAAGGGTTTCAAGGTTTTCCTAACCTAACCCTAACCCAATTTTGTCATACTGGATATTTCAGACCTACACTGCTGTTAAAAAGTTTGGGGTCAGTAAGATTTTTTTTTTATGAAATTAATACTTTTATATTTAGCAAGGACACATTAAAGACAGTAAAGTAATAGAAATGTTTCTTGAGCAGCAAAGCAGTATATTATACTGATTTCTGAAGATCATGTGACACTGAAGACTGGAGGAATGAAGCTGAAAATACAGCTGTGCACCACAGACATAAATTACATTTTACAATAAAACATTTAAATTCAAACAGAAATCAGTTTAAAGTTTAATAATATTTTAAAATATTGAATTAATATAATGATATTTAACAAAACAAAACAGCCTTGGTTCTTTCAAAAACATTAAAAAAAAAAATCGTACAGACTCAAAACATTTAAACTGTAACAAGGACACCTTAAAATAAAGCGTACAGTGTAATTATACATTTAAGTACCTAGTAATATTAATTAACTACATGCACTTACTATATGGTCAGGGTTAGGATTAGGGTTTGGCTTAGGGTTACTTGCATGTAATTATGCATAATTAATTGTTATTATAATAGTAAGTACATGTAACATGTGTAACAAGGACACTTTTAAATAAAGTGTTACCGAACCTTGACATGCCAACCTTATAGTCGTAATATAAAAAACAGAAAATCCCGTTACCTTCAAGTGTTCAGTGAGCGTTTTAGAGTATTTCAGTGCACTTTCTTTGCGTAGCTTGAAGAGCCTCAAATACAGGAGCGCTTGGCACCTCAGGCTGCAGAGAGACACAGACGGATCCACTGATTAGATCTGCCACCGGTTACCAAACACTGGATCCACATTAACTTCGGTTTACTTTGTTTTTTTACTTTATCTTTACTTTATAACTGGATCAAACATTGGCAATACATTTGAAGGAATAGTCTGCCAAAAATGAATATTTTGTCATCATTTACTCACCCTCCACTTGTTCCAAACCTGTACGAGTTTCCTTGAAGATAAAAAGATAGTTTGAAGAATGTTGATAGCCAAACAGTTGATGGCAGCCATTGACTTCCATAGTACAGAAAAAGTCAATGGGGACCGGAAATAGTCTGGTTACCAACATTCCGTAAAATATCTTCTTTTGTGTTCAACAGAACAAAGAAACTCAAGTGTACTATGAGAAAATAATGACAGGATTCTCATTTTTGGGTGAACTATTCCTTTAACATCACTCTGTAGGAAATTTTAGATTATAAAGATTATGAAAGCATACATGCAAATAAACCATGAGTCAGTCTTCACGACAATTCAGTGCACTTGAATCGATTTAAAACACAACCCATTCGATTATTAGTTCACTGTGTCCACAATGAAGATGATTATCTCCTCATATTCTCCCTCGTGTTCATTTAGAGAGCATTGGTTGGCCTTGCAGTGAATGAAAATGGGTGACCTAAAAAGTGCAGAACTGCTGCGTTTCTGCTACGTACCACAGCACCGCTAGCCTTTTGTCTGCAGAGGTTGCATCCGGCGCCAGATAGCTCTTCAGCTTCATAGTGTACCTGCACAACACGCAAACACACACGTCTGTCAGCAAATTTTGAAAGCACAATGAAGAGAGACGCTGGAGGACATATTCTGGCAACTTACTTGATGAGTTCCACGGTTTCCGCGTACATGGGGAAGGGCGATTTGGCCTCCTGGGCACTTTTCTCCAGGGCGTTTCCACACTCGATGAAAGACACCACAGCGTCCAGGTAGTACACGGCTTTCTCAAACCGGTCCATCTGTGGAAAGGACAACGCACATCAGAGCCAAAACTAACTCCACACTAAGCTCCATTCCACACGTTATGTTACGAAATGTGTGAGAATGCAAAGATGTGCTATAAAAGGACAACCAATTGTCTTTTTTTATTTTCAGCTTTCATGCCTGCATTTACTTCTGACACATATTTTTGACATATGGGTCAAAGACGAGACGTCCCATTTTGGAGTCCCCATCAAATTTAATTTACATACATAGGAAGCATATTAAATGCAAGTAAAGCATTACTTTTAATGCTTTAAACAACATGTCAAAAATATAGGTGAAATAATGTTCTGTCTTCATTCAGCGTAACAAATATATTTATGTGAAAGTGAAACAATTATACTGCCCAGTACTTATTAAAATATATGGTCACACTTTAGTTTGGGGACCAATTCTCACTATTAACTCTCACTTTTGCCTCAAACTCCTAATCTGCTGCTTATTAATTTTTAGTAAGTTAGTTGTTAGTTTAGGTATGAGGTAGGATTAAGGGATCTAAAATATGCTCATGCAGAATAAGACATTAATATGCGTTTTATAAGTACTAATAAACAGCCAATATGCTAGTAATATGCATGCTAATAAACAACTGTTAATAGTGAGAGTTAAGTGTTACCTTGAATACATAAAAGAAAAAGTGATCATACTAAATGCTATTATATCTTGCTGAGTGGCAAATACTGGTAAAGAAGTAAATTACAGTTAATTAGTATTTTAGGGGCTGCACTGTGAGTCTTTTAATGTCATCGAATGACACATTTTAAATAGGCCTGACAAGATTTTTTTAGTATATGAACTATTGTTACACTGAATGACATAGTGGACATAGTGGGTGTCTTCTATAAATCATGATAAAAATGCATGATAGGCATTATTTTTTGCTCAGAAAAAAAAAAAATTAAGGTTGCATTAAACATGTTTTGATGCTTGATAACCCCTTTATAGAAAGAAACAGAACTGACCCATGTGCTTCGTGTGAGGAGAGCACCTGTTGTGTCGCTCTCAATGTAGAACTAAGACAAAAGGTCAGGGGGTCACAGAAATATCATGCAGATTATCTGACACGCACGTCGAGAACCGTAGGCCAGTAAACAAACCCTCACCAGAGCATCTGCGTTGTGTTTCAGTTTCTTGGCTTCTTGAAGGTAATGATCAGCTGAATGAACCCTGCAGACGAAGGACTGGCTGTTACTTCACAAAAGAGTGTGACATCAAAAGTTCAAAAACATCAACACCATGTCCAAAAACTAAGACGGATGAGTTGAACAATGAAGTAATAAATAAAGAAAATAATCACAGCCAATAACAATACATGATGCTGAAATGCCCCACTATGTGTAGCCAGATTTTAGACCAATGAGATTTCACCATGCACTGTAAAAATGATTTTGAGTTGTAAATAAAACAAAGACTTTGAGTCGATTTCAAATGTTTAATTAAGTGTAGGGTTGTGACAGCGAGGAAATGTTCCCACCGGTTAATCGACGTGTGACAACACCGGTAATACCGGTATCACCGTGGGGGTGGGAGGGGGCTGTTAGTTCGTTTGAGTTTCCCGCTTTTCTTAGCTTTCAAATGGCTTGTAAAAGTGCCGCAATTCGGCACCAAGCAATTGTTCGTTTGAGTTTTCCCTCTTTTCCTCGGATTTCTTGGCTTTAAAATAGCTTGGAAAAAGTGCTGTGCGCGTTTTACTTTCACTTTCAAATTAGCGGCAATTCGGTGTCGATTCAATTCAAGCAACAATGTCAAACTCATAACTTTTATTAACAAAACGAATAAAAATACACCATATATGCCTAATAAAATTACTTGGGCTACACAATTTAAACAGGTATATAAAACTGAAAATCAGCAAACACTGTGGAACCAAATAAATAAGAAACATAGAACGTTTATTAGCAAAACGAATAAGAAAGCTTGGAGGCACGGCATATACACCTTGATGTAAAATAAAATACACAAAGTTTAAATAAAGTAATCAGCAAACACTGTGGAACCAAATAAATAAGAAACATAGAACGTTTATTAGCAAAACGAATAAGAAAGCTTGGAGGCACGGCATATACACCTTGATGTAAAATAAAATACACAAAGTTTAAATAAAGTAATCAGCAAACACTGTGGAACCAAATAAATAAGAAACATAGAACGTTTATTAGCAAAACGAATAAGAAAGCTTGGAGGCACGGCATATACACCTTGATGTAAAATAAAATACACAAAGTTTAAATAAAGTAATCAGCAAACACTGTGGAACCAAATAAATAATAACCAGTCAATAGGTTTTTTAAAATCTAAAATATTGCCAAACAGACACCTTTGCGTTTCCTTTCTAAACAATCTTCTGCCATCGTCTTGTCTGTCTCTCCTCGCTCTTGTCAGTCAGCTCGACTCACTCTCCTCACGTGATAAATCAAATCTGACTCCTGCTCCGTGGTGCACGGTTCGGCACGCTGCATTGAGCGTTTAGTTTTTAAAAGTGTCTGTCCTCTAACTGAACTAGGCTTTTATTTGAGAAATTTCTTAAGGAATATATATATTTTTTTTCAATTTGGGTGTGGCTTCTCAGTGTGACATGATGGGAAAAAAAAAAAAAAAAGGTCTGACTTCTCATAGTAATAGACCATTAAATCGGATTAACATTAAAGCTTTTATCACAATCACACAGTGTAAAAGGATCTTAATTATTCAGACAAAAGATGAAAATCTCCATACCGGTCTTCAAACAGGAGTTTGGATCTAGATTTAGAGCCATCAGAGAGAGGCGGCACTGCAATGGGATTCTCTGTTTTAGAGCTTTTCTCCTGGGAAGAAAAAAAAAACTAGTCTTAATAAATGTCTAAGGATTCGTAAATCAAGATACATTTATAATGACAAAAGAAGTCTAGCTTTCTGAGAAACTGATCCAAGACGATCAAGAGTTTGTGACTGAAACAAAAAACAAATATCTGCTGACTGGCTCAGTAAAATCAACTTAATTCAAATGGAAAACAAGTTTTCATTCCCCACTGGCAGATGTTTTAAGCTTAAACACTTTAATTTTGTTCAATTTTTCAAGATTTACATTTGCACCTCAGGTAAATGTTTAGATGTTTCTATTAGAAAACAAAAATTTTTTTTTGTAAATGCATGAAATATTTAATAACATGACTATGAATTTAAGACTTGCTGTTCTGAGTTGAGACTCGCAGAAGCCCTCGCTATGGCAAAACAAAGTCTAAAGAGTTAGAAAATACTAAGCAAAGGCATGTACATAGACACACACAAATACAATGAAAAGGTGGCACATATGCATTTATGTAGATTGTAAAACTATGCACGTATTAAAAATATGAAATTTTCCTTGCTTTGAGGCTGACGGGACAGAACTGTCAGTTTAGTACTGCATTATTACATAAGTGTTGCAAAACCCTCCATACGTCACTGTACATACACGTGTTGCGCAAAAGGCAGAGACTGTAAACACTGGCAGCATACAGAGGGCCACAAGCGCAAACACACCTTGGCATCCCTGCGTAAGGGCTTGTCGTCGCCTTTGCGGTGTTTGGAGTTGGAGCTGCTCTTGCTGTTGGGTACGGAGGCGGAGGACTGGCTGAGCGTCCGCTTGCGGCCCTGGTGCTCTGATTTGGGCGTCCGCTGCAGCGTGATGGAAGGAGAGGGCGCAGACTCCTTCTCTTTGTCCTGAGCACGCTTAGATGAGCTACAGAAAACATTTAACATGATTACCAAACAGCTCGGGACAATTATTTACACTGCTCTAAAGACTCTACTGATGTGAGAGGGTAATGGTCTACTATTCAATTCACGCTGCATTGAGCATTTAGTTTTTAAAAGTGTCTGTCCTCTAACTGAACTAGGCTTTTATTTGAGAAATTTGAGAAATTGTGTGACATGATGGGAAAAAAAAAAAAAAAGGTCTGACTTCTCATAGTAATAGACCATTAAATCGGATTAACATTAAAGCTTTTATCACAATCACACAGTGTAAAAGGATCTTAATTATTCAGACAAAAGATGAAAA
>NW_015505989.1:390322-495549 GCF_001515645.1 Sinocyclocheilus grahami
AAAAAAAAAAAAAAAGGTCTGACTTCTCATAGTAATAGACCATTAAATCGGATTAACATTAAAGCTTTTATCACAATCACACAGTGTAAAAGGATCTTAATTATTCAGACAAAAGATGAAAAATCTCCATACCGGTCTTCAAACAGGAGTTTGGATCTAGATTTAGAGCCATCAGAGAGAGGCGGCACTGCAATGGGATTCTCTGTTTTAGAGCTTTTCTCCTGGGAAGAAAAAAAAAACTAGTCTTAATAAATGTCTAAGGATTCGTAAATCAAGATACATTTATAATGACAAAAGAAGTCTAGCTTTCTGAGAAACTGAAATCGGATTAACATTAAAGCTTTTATCACAATCACACAGTGTAAAAGGATCTTAATTATTCAGACAAAAGATGAAAAATCTCCATACCGGTCTTCAAACAGGAGTTTGGATCTAGATTTAGAGCCATCAGAGAGAGGCGGCACTGCAATGGGATTCTCTGTTTTAGAGCTTTTCTCCTGGGAAGAAAAAAAAAAAACACGTCTTAATAAATGTCTAAGGATTCGTAAATCAAGATACATTTATAATGACAAAAGAAGTCTAGCTTTCTGAGAAACTGATCCAAGACGATCAAGAGTTTGTGACTGAAACAAAAAACAAATATCTGCTGACTGGCTCAGTAAAATCAACTTAATTCAAATGGAAAACAAGTTTTCATTCCCCACTGGCAGATGTTTTAAGCTTAAACACTTTAATTTTGTTCAATTTTTCAAGACTTTACATTTGCACCTCAGGTAAATGTTTAGATGTTTCTATTAGAAAACAAAAATTTTTTTTTGTAAATGCATGAAATATTTAATATTTACATTTGCACCTCAGGTAAATGTTTAGATGTTTCTATTAGAAAACAATTTTTTTTTTGTAAATGCATGCAATATTTAATAACATGACTATGAATTTAAGACTTGCTGTTCTGAGTTGAGACTCGCAGAAGCCCTCGCTATGGCAAAACAAAGTCTAAAGAGTTAGAAAATACTAAGCAAAGGCATGCTTTACATTTGCACCTCAGGTAAATGTTTAGATGTTTCTATTAGAAAACAAAAATTTTTTTTTGTAAATGCATGAAATATTTAATAACATGACTATGAATTTAAGACTTGCTGTTCTGAGTTGAGACTCGCAGAACCCCTCGCTATGGCAAAACAAAGTCTAAAGAGTTAGAAAATACTAAGCAAAGGCATGTACATAGACACACACAAATACAATGAAAAGGTGGCACATATGCATTTATGTAGATTGTAAAACTATGCACGTATTAAAAATATGAAATTTTCCTTGCTTTGAGGCTGACGGGACAGAACTGTCAGTTTAGTACTGCATTATTACATAAGTGTTGCAAAACCCTCCATACGTCACTGTACATACACGTGTTGCGCAAAAGGCAGAGACTGTAAACACTGGCAGCATACAGAGGGCCACAAGCGCAAACACACCTTGGCATCCCTGCGTAAGGGCTTGTCGTCGCCTTTGCGGTGTTTGGAGTTGGAGCTGCTCTTGCTGTTGGGTACGGAGGCGGAGGACTGGCTGAGCGTCCGCTTGCGGCCCTGGTGCTCTGATTTGGGCGTCCGCTGCAGCGTGATGGAAGGAGAGGGCGCAGACTCCTTCTCTTTGTCCTGAGCACGCTTAGATGAGCTACAGAAAACATTTAACATGATTACCAAACAGCTTGGGACAATTATTTACACTGCTCTAAAGACTCTACTGATGTGAGAGGGTAATGGTCTACTATTCAATTTAGTGCAATAGAAAATAGCCTTTCACTCTTTTCAAGACATAATTTTTTACATACATATTACATAAGCATATATATTTATGTGGCCAGAAAAATATGCCAAAAACTATAATATACCACAATGTCATGCATTTTAATGCTTTTGTAGAACGAAAAGCCAGTGTTTAAAAAAAAAATACAAATAAATAAAAAGAAGTCAATGTCAATTCACAAGTTATTTGTGACCCTGGAGCACAAAAGCAGTCGGGACAATTATTTACACTGCTCTAAAGACTCTACTGATGTGAGAGGGTAATGGTCTACTATTCAATTTAGTGCAATAGAAAATAGCCTTTCACTCTTTTCAAGACATAATTTTTTACATACATATTACATAAGCATATATATTTATGTGGCCAGAAAGAATATGCCAAAAACTATAATATACCACAATGTCATGCATTTTAATGCTTTTGTAGAACGAAAAGCCAGTGTTTAAAAAAAAAAACAAATAAAATCAATGGAAAGCTTATTTATTCAGCGTTTTTAAAATTTATTTATGATGTATAAATCTCAATTTCGAAAAATTGACCCTTATGACTGGTTTTGTGGTGATTCCAGATTTTCAAATAGTTGTATCTCGGCCAAATATTGTCCGATCCTAACAAGCCATAAATCAATGGAAAGCTTATTTATTCAGCGTTTTTTAAATTTATTTATGATGTATAAATCTCAATTTCGAAAAATTGACCCTTATGACTGGTTTTGTGGTTCAGGGTCACATTTATGGTTTACTACAATTTGCAGATACATGTGATCCGGCATATAAAAGTAAAAGAGGATATTACACATTGGTGCATTTTTGTAACTAGAATTGTTTTAAATGTGTCCCTTGGCAATCAAAATAAGACACTTGTTTTGCACCAATGGAATACACATTGTTAAAATTTGATGTCCATTCACTAAAACATTTTGGATGGACATGTCAGCGGTTTAAAGGCAAAGATCTTCCAGTTGCTTGCTCAAAGGTATATGAAAATTTAGTTGAGATTTAAAATAATAATTTTAAATATTAAAATAATGCATGTACAGAAAGTTCACCAACATGAATATTTGCTTTTCAGTTCTAAAATTTGAGGGATTAAAGCAGAATGAACTCACTCTTTACTGCTGGATTTGTGCGATGACTTTTCATCCAGTTTGGACTTCTTGCTGTCTGGTTTGAGACCATCTTCATCATTCTGTGGGAGAAACAAGATTTAATAAAAAGGTACAATATCGTTCAAATGTTTAAGAATAGTACGATTTTTTTTTTTAATTGGTACAGCAAGGGCAAGGGCACATACTGACAGAATGATTTCTGAAGATCATGTGACACTGAAGACTGGAGTAATGATGCTGAAAATTCAGCTTTGATCACAGGAATATATTACGGTTTACAATATATATTCAAATAGAAAATAGATATTTAAATTGCAATAAAATCTCACAACAGCAAATGTAGCCTTAGTGAGCATAAGAGGCTTTAAAAAATTTTTTTTTAATGACCCCAAACTGTTGAACAATAATGTGCGTTTACAATTAAACCAAGCATACAACCAAAACCCATGCTCAACATGCTTTAAGCGGCTGACCAATCACAACAGACTGGGTGATCGGAAGGTGGGCGTTTAACGAGATCGGATCTACAACAGAGCGTTTCTGGCAGAGGGTGAAAAGAGGTGCTGAAGCAGTGTCTTTAAATATACCCCAAAATAAAATCCCCACAAAACAGCTTCCACCAACCTTGTGTTTTCTCTTCCCCTTGCTGGCTGCCTTTTCTCCCGGCTGTTTCTGCAAGTCTTTTCCTTCAGCAGGGGAGCTCCTCTCCGCTTTCACCTCCGTTTCCTTGTAGACTCGACCAGGCACTCTGGACAGCAGACCGAGTTCGATCTGCACCACCAGTCTGGACAGCAGCCTCCCTTCTTGGTCACTCAGCGGGGAAAGCATGGGCGAGAACAGGACAGACGGGTTCTCGGCATACTGCTCTCTCGGCGTCTGCGAAGACGAGGGGACGCTTTCGTTGCCCTCTGAGTCCGACGATGACGAGTCGGATTCTATGAACTCGCGGGACTTGCTGGCCGTTACAAAACTGGAAGTAAGTAAAAATTTATAATATATAACCAATTAAATAAAAAACGTAGAAAGTTTATTAGCAAAACGAATAAGAAAGCTTGGAGCCACGGAATACACCTTGATGTCAAATAAAATAAATAAATTACAGTTTAAATAAAGTAAAAATCAGCAAACAATGTAGAACCAATTAAATAAGAAACGAATGTTAAAAAAAACTTCCATAATCAGCTTAGATAAACGGCAAAAGTCAACAGGCTTTTCAAAATTCAAAATACTGCCAAACAGGAGCTTTTGCATCTCGTTTCGACACTAAATCATCCGCGATCGTCTTGTGTCTCGCCTCACTCTTCTTCTCAGTCAGCTAGACTCACTCTCCTCACTGGAGAAATTAAATCTGATCTGTGATGCGACTGTCGTTCGGCACGCTGCATTGAGCAGCCACGTTCAGTTTTTAATTGTAGTGTCTGTTCTTTTACTGAACTATATTATTTTTATTACTATAACGGTGGGCAAGTGACGCAACCGTGACGGTGTTGTGGCTTAACACTGGTATCACCGTCAACACTATCGCGGCAAGCCTAATATACACGCATCATATTGTTGTGCATTTTAATGTGAACATTCAAGCGCAAGAGAACTCAATTTGGACACAAATATACACAATTACGCTAACATTAGTGCTGTCAATCAATAAAAAAAAATAATTGCACATTTTCATGTAATTAATCACAATGAATTGCATATTAATATATTGTTATAATTTCACATTGAATCTCTGTATTAGTGTAGAAACAACATAAAGATGGTATATTTTAAATATGTGACCCTGGAGCACAAAACTAGTCTTAAGTCGCTGGGGGATATTTGTAGCAATAGCCAACAATACATTGTATGGGTCAAAATTATAGATTTTTCTTTTATGCCAAAAATCATTAGGATATTAAGTAAAGATCATGTTCCATGAAGATATTTTGTAAATTTCCTTGTGTAAAAATATTAAAACTTAATTTTTGATTAGTAATATGCGCTGCTAAGAACTTAATTTGAACAACTTTAAAGATGATTTTATCAGTATTTAGATTTTTTTGCACCCTCAGATTCCAGATCTTCAAATAGTTGTATCTCGGCCAAATATTGTCCTACCCTAACAAACCACACATCAATGGAAAGCTTATTTATTCAGCTTTGATGTACCAGATGATGTATAAAGCTCAATTTCAAAAAATTGACCCTTATGACTGATTTTGTGGTCCAGGGTCACATATGTGTTTAATGGCATCTTTTTACTAAGTAGCCTATTATTAATGAAGACCAGTACCATCGATACCAATACTGTGACTGATGCCTCATATAGATAAATCTTTATTCAAGCTACAAAAGTGAATCAGCGAGCAGAGCAGTGACTAATTCTCTTTTCTTTTGTTCTCTGATTTCCATCAATGACAGACTGCAGCAGGTTTCACTTTAAAAACAGCGCTGTCTCTTTAAAACCTGACGCACGTTACGCGGATCTGACACACTTCTAGTTTTCTCCCTTTACGGTCATTTAGGACTTTAACTCATTTAAGACCAGGTTTACGAGGTCACTCACCAAAAATGTGCATTTTGACAAAATGTTGTGTGTTTTTGTCTCTGAAAGAGAACTCCGTGCTGCATTAATTGTGTTATATATTTTTAACGTGTTAAACTGAAAACAAAAAAATTATCGCACAATTACCGTGTTAATTCTGACAGCCTTAGTTAAAATACACTCGTAAAAACAGTTGGTTTTGTCTTAAGTGAATGTAAACCGTTGAGAAAAACGACGCATGTGCATCAGTGTATTGGATCTGTGCGTTCGGTCTTAAAGTGACAGCAGTCAAAGAACAAAAGTAAAGAAAAATCACTCCCTGATCTTGACTGAATAACAATTTTTCTAACTTTAATAAAGATTCATCTACATTTTATTTATAACAAAAAACCTACAGTGTTATTTTAAATTTGATTTCAATTTCTGTATTGTATTATTTGTGCTACTGCTAATTCGTTTATTGGTTCTTATTTTAGTTTTGTACTGACTGTCTACTTGTCTTTAATAATATTGACAATCTTTATTAGTTAGTCTAATTGTTTTTGCAGTGTTATTTTTGTTAAACCCATAAGCAAAAGTTCCTTTTTGCTGCTTATTTTTTATTCTGTAGGCTGCTGATTTTTGGTCATGGGATTCAGCTGCAAAAAAATGCTTGCAAAAAGACACAGAATAAATATGTTTGATATCTAAATGTTTTACCCTATTGGAATCAAAACCGGTAAGAACTGGAACCGAAAAGCAGAATCGGAATGGCTTAAACGATCCTCAAACCTACATACTTTATTATAATCGAGCAATCCTGCTCTGCAGTAAATCAGCGCTTGACCTGATGAGTTGATCTACATGTGCGTGTGAAGGTTGTGTTTGTGCAGGCGATTCACCTCGGGTGACGCAGGACGAGGTGGCTCGTTGTTCTCACTGTCTGTAGAGCTGCTCTCGCTCTCGCTGTCAGAGCCGGAGCTGCTCTCTGAACCGCTGTGACTGCTGGTGTCGTCTCGATCAGGAGCCTCGCTGTTATTACTGTTGTTACTGGGGTAGACATACAAATTGATTACCTTCTTGTTGGCTACGTCTTTCCTCATGCATTCACTACAACTTTGCAAAGGCAAAAATCCAAGTAAGATGATGACAAAACATACCTTGAGCAAGAGTATTTACCAAAAGCTTCCATAATGAGCATTGTGCATCTTTTTACCTGTCATTTACAAGATTCACGTAGGGCCGTTTGCACCTGCTGTGCGCGAGTTACAACTTAGCCTAGTTTGGACATAAAGAGGCACTACGTTACAGCATACACACTACTAAATGCACTACTAAACTTTGTATACCATGTATAAACTAAATATTTACTCCAAAGTCCATGAGCAGGAGGAATAAAATAGAAGATTGACTGAATTGCACCAAATGAGCTCACGTTTCACTTCAATCTCTCGCATTTTAAGAAAGAAAACATTGTGAAAAATTACTTTGTTAGTGGCTCTTCAACACAAACCCGATCTAAACAGCGTGCCTAAAATCAGTAATAAATTTCTTTCTTTTTTTTTTTTTGCATCAGTATTTACTTATTGCTATTAATTTCAAATACAATTTCTGAATGTTATTTACATCATCATTTAGGGCTGTAAAAAATGTGTAAATTTTCTGATTAAAATAATTACCTCAATTCTTTTTTTTTTTTAAATACATGCAGGTGTACAGTAATTGCTGAAATAAGTAAAATTATTAATTATGAATAAATATAAATAAGAAATACTATTATAAGGACCTATACTCGCATAAAAACATTGACTGACGCATTTCAGGTTGTGCTGCGAACAGGAAAGGTAACTGCTATTTTTTTTTTATTTTAAGATTAACCTATATATGATGTTTGATTGTGTGTTATGTTTGACGCATTATAGGTTGCGCTGCTAAAAGGAAAATAAACTTTTTTTTTTTGTTGGTACTAACTAACTAAAACCAAAGGTTTTAACAAGTAGTTTTCTTATTGCAAAAATGGATGTGGAAAATAAAATGACATCCCTATATTACTATATACACTATAAACAACACACTATATTAAAGGCATAGCTAAATGTGACATTTATTATAATGGCTTTATGTGAAGATCGTTCACTTAAATACCTCACATAAATTAAGTTACAATATTCTTTTAATGTTCTGTAACAGTTTAGGCCTATTAAAATGTAAAAAATGATGGCACAACTTCAGTGTTTACTCATTTTATCCCCAGTAATTGATTTTTAAAAAATCCATCCATCAGTAACGGAGGCATCAGTATTGGTGATACTTGCCTTCATTTATAGTACTTAGTAAAAAGAAGCTATTATACAAACACTTACTGTATATACTGCCATATACTGTTGATTCTACATTAAAAATTGTTATCATAATTATATTTTCACATTGAATCTCCTAATTAACGTTAGGTGCGATTAATCAGTCACAGGAAAATGTTTGATTAATTAGTTAATGTTTTAACTGACAGAACTAATAAAAATTCTTACAATGTTTTTTCAAGTGGAAATCAATGGAAGGCCATTTTTACCATTAGCTGCATGACGCAAAAGTAGTTAGAATCAAGGATAAACTGAAATTTACAGCATGTTAATATAACTTCTGCATGTGTTTGCTATTGGATCTTTGAGGGTAAACATCATATCTGACTATGCATTACTTTTTTTTTTTATAGAGTTTATGACCTACTACCTACATTCTGCCTTAAGAACAAATGGTGCAACCAAATAAAGTACACTTATTAAACTAGCTAGTAGTTACTAAGTCTCTAGCATGGACTTCTCGCTCGTTTTCATCACTTGTGCACCGACTAGTTCACTAAAATGAACATTCAATCAGAGTTCTCCCTCTCACCGACGGCCCCGACACAGATTTAACATGCTGAATCGGGCAAACTGCTGCCAACGTGTGGAACACACCAAAAAAAACTAGCCCGACAGGTACACAAAATGCATCACTACAAAAGAGCGAAGAGCCGGTCTCATAAAATGATTTCTAGAACTTACTTTGTGCCCCAAAAGACAGGTGCTGGGCATCCTACAACAAAGATAACAGTTATACATTTATTACACATGACATTGTTGCACTGGTTTTAAAAGCTAAAACGTTAGATATAAAAGTTCAAAATGAATCTGGACACTTTCTGAAACTATATCATCATTTGTTTGCTGAACAAACGAATGCAATGACATTCATAGACTTTGTGCAGATTATGGGTCTAAATATGGTTTTGCGTGTTTTTAGCATTTATGCATGTAGGTATTTTTTTCATTATTGTTGTCTGAATGACTCATTGTTTCTATTATATCTTCCAAACATGATAAAAATGGACCGAGGTGAGTGTGCGGCAGGTGTCCTGCTGCTCTGTGAGCCTTTCATTTCTGACCTTGGAGGTGGAGAAAGGAAATTTTGATGGTTCTGTCTTGCAGGGCGTGTGAATGGCTGTTAGCGGAGGAGGCCAGACCTGAGTCATTTCCTGATGGAGAAACAAAAATGCAATCGAAAGAGCTTAAGCTCGTTTTGAACAATCTTTTCCTTCAATGCTTTGACAACTCAATGGAGGCGTCATTAACATGCGTTTCATGGCTGATGTTTTATAGTCGAATTGCATTTGCACCTTCATTCTGAGATCTCAGCGACACTTTACATATGTGACCCTGGACCACAAAACCAGTCATAAGGGTAATTTTTTCGAAATTGAGATTCATACATCATCTGAAAGCTGAATAAATAAGCTTTCCATTGATGTATGGTTTGTTAGCATAGGACAATATTTGGCTAAGATACAACTATTTGAAAATCCGGAATCTGAGGGTGCAGAAAAATTAAAATACTGAGAAAATCACCTTTAAAGTTCTTAGCAATGCATGTTACTAATCAAACATTAAGTTTTAATGTATTTACAGTAGGAAATTTACAAAATATCTTCATGGAACATGATCTTTACTTAATATCCTAATGATGTTTGGCATAAAAGAAAACTGTATAATTTTGAGCCATACAATGTATTGTTGGCTATTGCTACAAATATCCCCCAGCGACTTAACACTGCTTTTGTGCTCCAGGGACACATATTACATGCGAGGCAGCGTTAACCAAAACATTTCCACATTAACACATTTTTATGAATTCTAAGTGCTTTCTGCCATTTCTTGCAGTTGCTTTCTTTACGAATCCCTTTTGAACAATGTTATTAATGATTAGAAGTAAGGAAAATGTCAGAAAAGTGCCTTTCTTTGAGAAGAGTAATGAGAGAAACTAAAGAGACCATAAACTATGAGGCTAGCTTGACAAAGCCTGCTCTGATAGTTTCCCTGACAGCACACGTACATCACAGAGACGTCTATTTGATGTCTGCATTACATCTGCAAGATGTATTTTTTTAGAGTGTTTGCTCATCTGCAATACGTCTATATTACGTGTCCTATCAGATGCCACATAGACGTTTAGAAGATGTCTTTAAGATGCTTATGATTTAGATTGAATGTAAAACTGACATCTTAAAGACGTCTATCAGATGTTTGTATGCAGCACATGCTTTCCAGATGAAGAGATCTTTAACAGACATCTTACAGACGTACGTGTGCTGTCTGGGTTAAGAGAGTTTTAAAACCTTGAAGTTTAAAGGTTTTCCTCAAGACAGATAAAATCAGAGGAACTCTGACTATTGAAAGACTATTTCGGACCCTATTAGACCTCATCAGACCAATAAGAAACTGCATTAAACAAAGCCATCAGCAAGTTTTACCATGTTGGCAAGCATTGCTAAAATACTGTAGCATGTTGCTGGTATTTGTTAGCATGTTGTTAACATTTAGCTAAGGGTTGCTAGCATGTTATCATGGCATTGTTAGCATGTTTTAACATGTTAGCATTTAACATGTTGCTAGGCACTGTTAACATGTTTTAACATATTAAGTGTTGCTAACATGTTTACCAAGCTTTGTTTGTCTGTTGTCAGCCTATTTTAACGTTGTTAGGCATTGTTAACATGCTAACATTAAGCTAAGTGTTGCTAGCATGTCCTCAGCATATTTTAACACATTGCTAGGCATCTTTAACATGTAGCATGTTCTTAGCATTTAACATTGTTAACCTGTTTTAACATGTTAACATATTGCTAAGTGTTGCTAACATGTTTGCGAGGCTTTGCTAGTCTGCGGTCAACATTTTAACGTTGTTAGGAATGGTTAACATTTAGCTAAGTGTTGTTAGCATGTTGCTAGGCATTATTAACATTGTTGACTGTTACTAGCATGTTGCTAGGCGCTGCTAGCATATTTTAACATGCTGCTAAGCATTGCGAACATGTTTTGCTAGCAAAGTAAAGTATAACCATTTAAATTTTTCAGTGAACTGTTCTTTCACTATTGACAGGTAATAAAATAGTTCTTACCTTTAAAATTTCATCTACACAGCTCGCATCTCCCACTGGACCCTGCAGGAACGAACGAAAGCATGCAGATCTTTGCGCACAGAATCATCAATCAAATATACAGTGTTGCTTCTGACCACAGGTCGAGTATAACTTAATCTGTTAAGTTGTCAAACCCTCGAGTAGAGCAATAATACATGCAACTTGCTAATGTTATTGTAAAGAGGTCATAACATTAGTATAGTAATAGGTCATTATTGTTTTCCTAAAGGTGCATGCTAAACGGTGGCATAAAGCCAGTAAAGTTTTGCAGTTTTATGCTAGCTAGCCAAAACATTGCAACGAATCCCAAAGAAAATGGTCTAT
This sequence comes from Sinocyclocheilus grahami, assembly GCF_001515645.1. NCBI lineage: Eukaryota > Metazoa > Chordata > Actinopteri > Cypriniformes > Cyprinidae > Sinocyclocheilus > Sinocyclocheilus grahami. Next base: position 401,516 of record NW_015505989.1, read on the forward strand.
TTTGATGTTTGAGTCATCAGGACAAACATTTGTATTCTGCTTTGTATAACTTACTTTTATGACTAAACAACTGCTGATTGCTTTTTTCTTCCATGCTATAAGTGTGTATGATCCAACCGAATGGCCAGGAATTGAAAGGCCACAGTTATACAACTAACTCACCGCGACACCTAGCATGTACACAAAAAATGCTTATAACTATTTATGGACACATTCAGAGTGACTTAAGACATGTCATAAAAACATGCATTTGTGCGACTTCTGTGTATTGTTATCAGAGGCACAAGACTGCAATGTGGTCAATGATATGTCTTTTTTTCCCCAGACCTATTAGTTTGTTCAAAAATCCTCTAGACATTTAGTGACTGACTGAGAATGCAAATCTCTGACAGTAGGTGGCGCTTACGTTACAGCAGAAATATAGCGGTTACCCCTTACACAAAGCAGCGCTGCACTTATAAACACTATATTCGGCATCATATGGAGGTGAGAAGAAAAATATGCAGTAACACTTTACTTTAAGCCTTTATATATAATTCTATTCATCCAGAAAGTATAATGCATTAAAAAAAAAGTATGTTATGATGCATTTTATGGTTATAATTATTTATGAAAAGATATAACACATTATAAATACCTTCATATTGCATTATAAATAAAGGCTTTTAGTAAAGTGTCACCAAAAACACTTGGTAAGACTTTAGTTTAGGGATCAATTCTCACTATTAACTAGCTGCTTATTAGCATGCATATTACTAGCATATTAGTGGTTTATTAATACTTATAAAACGCATATTAATGCCTTATTCTGCATGAGCATATTTTAGATCCCGTAATCCTCAAACCCCAAACCTAAACTTAACAACCACCTTACTAACTATTCTATCAATATTAGGAATTGGGAGTTTATTGAGGCAAAAGTCATAGGTAATAGTTAGTTAATACTACGAATTGGTCCCCAAACTAAAGTGCGAACAAAAACTTGTCTGAAGACAGTCAGTTCCTTTGAGATATAGATGAAAAACTCCAGGGATTTGTGAGAATCACATGAATAGCCTATTTCAATGTCAGAAAGACTAATTTTGCAACAAGTTCGCAGGTAAAACTTTCGAAAAATGAAAGGAGAAATCCACTGTCGTTTACCTTTGAGCTCTGTTTTACCGCAGTATATCAAGGGAAATTGGATTCATTATGATGTGATTCCTTTTATCAATATTAGGGGAAAAAAGAAAGCATACACGACTTACATCGACTGGCTGCGTCGGGATCTTGAGCTTGGTGAGGGAAGCCTTGCCACTGGGCTTCATTTCTCCCACCGCACTGCTGTGTGATTGACCGCCGTACGACTCCGAGGAGGTCTTGGGCTCGGCCGTTTCCCGGTCGTCCATGGGCCGCACATAAGCGGTGGGTTTTTGGATCATGGAGCTGGGTTTGATGAGCGAGGGCGGGAAGCTCTGGCTGGGATGCTGTCCGCTGGAGAAGGAATGAACTCTTGAGGGCGAGTCCCAGTTGGCTTCTCTGTCCCTGGGCGACTTGTTGCGGCCGCGCGAGTGTCCGCCGGAGCTCATGGAGCCCTTGGCCGGGCTGGAGTGGGATTTGTGCTCGGAGCCGTGCTTGCTGGACTTCTTGCTGCTGCTGTAGTCTCGCTCGTGCCGTTGACCGCCGCTGCTGGAGCCGCTACGCTGACTGCTGCCGTGGCTGCCCTGCACGGACGAGCGCTTCTGCGAGGGGGCAGAAGTTGAGGAGGACGAGCAGGACGAGGAAGAAATGCCACCGACAGGAGTCCATTTACTGTTCTGACTCTGGGTGCCTCCACGCTGGTCACCGTACTGGCCGGATTTATCGTCCGAGGAGGAGCTGGAGGCTTTGGGAATGAGCTTTGGCATTGGGGGTTCACCGATGGTCTCCTTCATCTCGTCGTAATTTCCCAGCATGCTCTGGATGCGACTTGAGAGTTTATCTTCCTTGCAGGACTGTTGGGAGAAAAGGACAAGGTGAGAAAGACTGGAGATGAGTACGAGAGCAACAACTCAAACACAAGGATTCAAGTTTGTGTGTGCCATTTTACAAACTTCAAAACGTGTCTATCACAGGGCTTCAGGCTGACTAAGGCCCCGATCAGACAGAACACGTTTTTCAAGTTTGAAAACACGAGGCACACCACACTGCCTTTTTGTGGTTGACTTTTTTTAATTTAGAAAAGAGCAGTGCACTGCATTATTTTAATGTTGCTAGGGAACCACCGAATCAGCTGTCCTGTCAGTCAAATGAAGGATTATAGCGCAAGCACTCTAAACTCTTTGGTTTGCCGTTAAGTAAACCGTCATATTAGCAGAAACTTTCAGGCCCGCCTCTCCATTCATTCGACTGGACAAAGGGGAAAAAAAAAAGTGAATGACTTCGGGCGAGTTGATTTATTTTTTCATCTTTAGGTGCTCCGAGCACTCCTACAAAAACACGAGGCGCACAAACAGCACACAAAATTCTCACTGCCAATAGAAAACCATTTTAAAAAGGTGCCTCTCGCTGCAAAAAACACGTTCTGTCTGATCGGAGCCTAAATGGTCACATTTTACAAACTTTTTTGCTGCTTAAAGTCAAACTGGTGCCACTACAATGTTCGCCAGCCCTCTTTAATTTACTGTAGTAATACTAACTCAATTAACCTTGGTATTTTAGAAGAAACATTGCATTTTCATATAATATTATATAGTTATTTTAGTGATGCACCGCAAATAAAAATTCTGGGCTGAAACTGGAAATTCAGGAAGCACTTGGCCAAAAACCAAAAATAAATATTTAATAATCAATTAATTTATCAACATTATTACATACGGTCAAGTTGTACAAACATTTAAATTGCACATAAGGCAGTATTTAATAACAGTGTTTCTACAATTTTCACAGATTTACTCAAACGTACATTAAATAATGAAGGTAACAGTTTAGGTAAAAATCTTTATGAATATGCAATATATTTAGCAAAATGCTGCTTTATGGTGTTATTTTTTCTAGCTGACTATTGAGTTTATGGATTTTGAATGCCTGTCCCGCGGTGAATGTGACTTTACATGACATTATTGTTTACGAGCGGTTTCAATGGCGTCTTTATTCCGTTGAATCACTGATTGAGACAACATTTCAAACCAAAAAATGCTCTTTCGGCCGCCAAAATGTGGGTGCATCACTGAATATTATTAAACTATGGCAGTTTCTGAATTGTATATTTTGTATTTGAAGTTTCTAAATGTCTTCGGCTACTGTTTTTATTATAAAACTCAGTTAAAGTTAATGTTATGAAAAATCATGCATGGTTTAGTCTGTGCTTACCATGGTTCTTATTACAAATACCACTGTTAAAACTACGGAAACCATTTAAATTACAATGGTAAATTTGGAGAATCAAAAGGTCTGTATCTAGCTTTAATTATTCTCTTCAGTGTAAAAACAGTCCTTTACTAGTGGATGTGTGTGTAAATATCCACTAAAATGTATATGACTTGAAACGTGAAGACAAATTAGTCAAAAAGACATCTGTAAACAACTCCTCAGCTGCTGGCAAAGTAGTTTTCATCTGCACGTTACACTGTGCTTCCATAAATCTAGTAATGTCAGAGACAGGAACATGGCCACTGTGGACATTCCCCATTTGTTTGTCTGATCCTTGCTACAATTAAACATGATTTAGAGACGATACTGAATCATATGACAAATAAGACACAAGGATTCAATATTCCCTGTCCTGTTTTATAACTTGATCTGTCCAGAATGTTTGAGTCAAGCGTACAGGAGCAGACCATTATGTGAAGTATTTTTTGCACTACTGCCCTCAATGAGTTCATCCAGAATAAACAAGTAGCACATCGCGTCCAAGCCCGACATGTCAAAGCAGGGGTTTTCCACTGTTAGTACACACCACTTCATCTTATCCCAGAGGGAATATGACGGTAATAACGGGACTGTAAGCTGTCTGTATTCTCTACCTGTCAGGTTGCATTTCTTGCATCCTATGACAGGTTCACCACCAAAGTAAAGCACTTACCGCTGTGCAAAGCTGGTTAGCGGCAAAGATTAGACTGAGAGAGACTGTAATCTTCTTTACTGTAACATATGCGACTATTATATACGTGTCCTTTTTCCACCCATTGCAGCTTTCTATCAGCCCAGTTTGAAAAAAAACCCATGAATGTAGAGTTTTAGTCCATTGATAGTATTTCACATCCTGAAATACTATCTAAAAAAAAGAGAAAAAAAAAAAGAAATAGGTCAGAAGGAATGCGATTAAATTAAATTGGTTTTTGCAGCAACTGATGTTGGATCACCTCTATACTAAAAATAGACTCAAATTATTAATGACACATTTCCACTCCAAACTTCATCCAATAAACTTTACAGAGAGAGTAGCAGAACATGGTTTCAAAAAACGAAAACAATAAAAGTCCTTCTGTATGTCCCGCCCAGACTTCCGGTTTAAAAAGGAAATGTGTCAACACAGCAAAGACACTGTGCTCGTCAGATAATTTCATGAGGTTTTTAAAATATTAAAGTTGGGTAAACATATCCAAAAACAAAAATAGCTAAATTTCCACTTTTCGACAACAACAAAGTTGAACTATAGGGGTGGAAATTGTGATAAATGTAACAATTCAAACATTAAATTCAAAATTAACAAAGCTTCAAAAGTTCTGACAGGTTCTTGTATGTTGTTGTGTGCAACCAACAAGGACAACAAAATAAAAGTATTATCTTGATATTTCATGGAACACTATTTTCCTCTCTCTCATCACTTGAGATCATCTGATGTAATTCCTTTGACTACGGCACTGTAAAATACGTTCCTCGATGACCAGTTCTTATCGGGAATGTTATTTCCTTACTCACACCTGCAAACTAAACCACACAATGCTTATCCCTGTATAACTAGACATTTGCTGAGCACTTACCACACATTTAGGACAAGAAGTTAACCCGCCACTAACTAGCAGACATTTTATATTAGCCAGACAGATTTATAATAAGCAACCATACTGCTGATGCATCTAACAATGCAAGTACTTACCTATAAAATGCCCTGTAATAACCGTTAGGGTTCAAATAGCAAATGAAACCCGTTTCGAGATTTTCAGCATTGATTGGAAACGGCTTCTAACGGTTTTCCTCCAAAACCTACCGCCAGCTGTCACCGGATAATGTTTAAATTTGGATGCATGTTTCAATTTAGCAATTACTTTGAAGCATCTTAGTTGCAATTCTGCATTTTATATAACGGCGATATCTTATTACACTGGCCTTCCTCTACACGTTGAAATTTTGGATGTAAAATAGAAGTCATCTTATAATTTACAGTGAAATTTAGAGACGTAAATTCCCAGTGTGAAAGTTTTTTAGGGTTAGGGTTTTATGTTACATCTTACGTTGTTTAATTAATGTTTATTGCATTATTTTAGAGTTTCCATGATGGTGTTTTGTATAATTTGTGCGCATGACACCATCCACTTTCTATATATTTTATATATACACATTATTTTTTTATATACATAAGGTGGTTGTCATTATATTATAAATGCTAAAAAAAAAACAGGTATTAGTAATTTGGTATATCAACATGATTTAATTTAATGAAATGTTTTTTTACAGTAAATTTAATTTGTAATACTTAATTTTGCTATGGCATTTTTACGGTAAAGTTCTGGCAAGCACAGCTGCAGTTCTTACTGTAAATTTCACAGGGTTTTTTTGTAACCATTAAAACACCCAAATCTCTCAAGTTTCCATGACGCATACATTTTTTCCAGTAATTACGTAATGACCAAAGTTGCTGTTTCACCTTTCCATGATGGTGTTTTGTATAATTTGTGCGCATGACACCATCCACTTTCTATATATTTTATATATACACATTATTTTTTTATATACATAAGGTGGTTGTCATTATATTATAAATGCTAAAAAAAAACAGGTATTAGTAATTTGGTATATCAACATGATTTAATTTAATGAAATGTTTTTTTACAGTAAATTTAATTTGTAATACTTAATTTTGCTATGGCATTTTTACGGTAAAGTTCTGGCAAGCACAGCTGCAGTTCTTACTGTAAATTTCACAGGGTTTTTTTGTAACCATTAAAACACCCAAATCTCTCAAGTTTCCATGACGCATACATTTTTTCCAGTAATTACGTAATGACCAAAGTTGCTGTTTCACCACAGTGCATTTATCAAGTGTTTGTTTTTTGCTTTTTTGCTAAAGAGCCAGATTAATTGTGCATAGAAGCCAAAAAGGAACAACCCAAGATTAGATGAGGTCTACAGGGCAAAATAATAAATAAATAAATAAATAAATAAATAAAAGATAATAAAATGGGGGGGAAAAAAAGAAGAAACAAAATGAACTTACTTTATAAGGTTCAGGAAAGAGGGGAGAGTTAGCTGGAAAGGCCTCAAAGAGCCAGATTAATTGTGCATAGAAGCCAAAAAGGAACAACCCAAGATTAGATGAGGTCTACAGGGCAAAATAATAAATAAATAAATAAATAAAAGATAATAAAATGGGGGGGAAAAAAAGAAGAAACAAAATGAACTTACTTTATAAGGTTCAGGAAAGAGGGGAGAGTTAGCTGGAAAGGCCTCTCCTCCCTGCTGGATTTCTTGATTTCTCCTTTCCCTTTCTTTCATACGGAGCATATTCCGGTCTTCACGGTTCATGTTGCTAACAACAGAGACACTAAGAGTCACTAAGCAATGAAGAATTAGAGAAAAATAGCTTCCTGACACCTTGATCTACACCTTCATCTTCCAAGATAAAGTTACATATTTGAACAACAAATGGAAACAAATGGACAGGATTACTGGAGACAAGCAGATGTGCTTTCCCTTCAGAAAACAAGACCTGGGCCATTTCTCAGAATAACAGACAACAGTCATGTAGCAGAACTCAAATGTTACAATTCAATTAGACACAGTTATTGGTAATACTGACTTTAATTCTGTCCATCTTTGTCTTACACTGCGTGCTTCGGCTAACCCAACATTATATTCATTATCTGCCCTGTGCGTCATTGCTAATAACAGGACTCACTAAAGTAGTTACACATTCAGCCAATATTTAGCACAATGGATGAAACGATATTCTATAGCACACAGAAACCTTTAAAAAAAGGTTGTTTCAAAAGTTAAGACATGAGACTGCTAACATTACAGGTTACGTGAGATATGTGGGGTGTGTTTGGTTCAACAAGGGTTGAGAAATCAATGGTGCGAAGTGAAGAAAAAGGAAGGAAGAAAGAAGAGTCATGGGTAAATTAAAGAACACTTTAATCAAACTGTTTAAAAGTAAAATAAATAAAAAAAATAAGTGTTATTACTGGGCAGTTAAATAGATCTCCTCATTTGCTTTCAGAAGGAAAGCATGACTGATTAGATCAGCACTGCGCGGCGTCACGTCGGGGGGAGGGAGTGTTTTTAGATGCAGTTTTCAGACGAGTCACGGTTGTTTCAAAAGTTAAGACATGAGAGACTGCTAACATTACAGGTTACGTGAGATATGTGGGGTGTGTTTGGTTCAACAAGGGTTGAGAAATCAATGGTGCGAAGTGAAGAAAAAGGAAGGAAGAAAGAAGAGTCATGGGTAAATTAAAGGACACTTTAATCAAACTGTTTTAAAGTTAAAAAAAAATAAAAAAAATAAGTGTTATTACTGGGCAGTTAAATAGATCTCCTCGTTTGCTTTCAGAAGGAAAGCATGACTGATTAGATCAGCACTGCGCGGCGTCACGTCGGGGGGAGGGAGTGTTTTTAGATGCAGTTTTCAGACGAGTCACTACTAGGGCCTTTCGCACTGCTTTAGTTCCAGAACTAAATGTACGGTACTAAAGTACTGGGATGATTTTGCGTGAACTATTTCCCAGTACCATTTAAAGGGTTGCATTCGCACCGACAGTGTGTACTAAGAAGTGACGTAAGCCGGTCGACAGCGACGTCATTTGTGCGCGGCGTTCAACAACGGAAACAAAGAAGAACAACGTTAACAACAGGAGGATGGAGGACGCTGTGATCGGAGCTGTGTCTCGCGGGTTTCACAATAATGGACATGAAATGTCGACGTATACGTAAAGCGATTGAAAGAACGGAAAGGAGGACTAAGAATCTCCAACGACAACTGGCAGTGCTACATTTGCTACAAGTGCCTGCACTTCAGCGTCCGTCCATCTATCGCTGTTCTCCATACTTGCGAAATAAGTCGACACAATGTTTACAGTATGTTTACACTGCGTTTTAACTCATGGCGGGTGAGGGCGTTTCCGTACGCGTTTGGCCAATCAATGTCTACTTACGTCACGATTAGTACCAGTTGTGCTGGTTAGACCCTGCTCACAGGAGCTAATTTGGTTCTCGAAAAAGGCAGCCGGTACTAAAATCGCACCCAGTTCCGGCGGTGCGAAAATGCCAAAAAGTGGGTAGTTCCACAATTACTTCTGGTACTATGAAAAGGTTCCTGCAGTGCGAAAGGCCCTATTGATGCATTAGATCCTGTCAAGGTAACAGAGAGGTTTATTTTGTGACGTTGATAGCCGTGTCGAGAAAGCGAAATGAATGTGCTAATAGGAGCGCATTTGCACGACAAAACCACTCAAATGACCAATGACACACACACTGCACTGCAACAAAATCCAATTAGTCAAACCATCTCTGACAAAGCATGAATTATCCTCTTTGATGAACCGGTGTGTACACCTAAACCTTCTCTCCACACTGCTTATTAAAACACCCAACAGCTCAGGGCCCCACTCCGTCATAATATACTCGCCTCCTTATTGTTTCAACCTGTATGGCTTTCTAGCTTTACCCGTGTTAAGTGTAATGACGTAAGTTTCAGGATTTCGATTAATCAGACATGCAATTTTTTATTTAACCTTAAAATGGAATCCAGACAAATAAAAACAGAAGATATGGAATTTGGGAAAAAATTTTACGCAGACAAGAGAAGTATACTTTGGGCTTGACGTACATAGTTTTGCAAATACGAACTTTCCACATTACGATCTCTCATACGACATGCAAGAATCAAACTGTGTTCTGCAACACTCCAAATCTGGCCTGAAGCATAGTCACATGACACATTAAACTCAATCCTCTACAATGCATGTAAATCACTCACATATGCAACTACATTTCCACGATATGCGACTACATAATGTCTATCATTAGCCACTGGCTAATACATTGTTAGATTTCACTTGTCAGTGTTTCCGTTAGAGTGAAGGACAAGCAGAAGAAGGTTCCTTCAGTAGTGGGCGGAGCTAATCCACAAAACGCCAATCCCTTTGGCTAAATTTAGACCTTAGCATGTTTTATGTAGTTATTAGTAGTAGAAACATAGTATTAACATATCCAAATTATTGTTATTTTTGTTTTACTAAAACATTGAATGACCAACAATGTCTCAAGCACCACCACCAGACCGAAGTTCAGTTAATATGACAAATATAAAAAAAAACATGTTCACAACATTTTAACACGTTTGGGTTCTACTTACTGAAGTTCTATCAGAAAATGCTTGCTTGATTTTTCTTGTTAAAAGTGTAGTTCTTCTTGCAGATCATATCACATATGAATGTATCTTAGTAAAAAGCTGTGCCATTTTACGAAGATAAGCTAATTTGTGTGTGTGTGTGTGTGTGTATACAGGGGCAGTGCCTCCTCAAAAAATTGGATGAAAAACATTTGTACTACAAAAATACAAATTCTAATATTACAAAATATATAATTAAAAAGTGCATAAATCACTAAAGTAATACTGTCCTACAGCGACGCCAGCACGTCTCTCTCGTCTCCCCTGAGCCCATTGAGTTTTAACAGACCCACTAAAGCGTGCGGTGAGTTTGGTGGGGGGTAATTGAGAATGAATGAGGGAAAGTCACATTAAAGGAGGCAATGATATGATTGGATATAACTGATTATGATCAGCTATGCTTGGTTCATGAGATAAATCCCGCCTCTTGTGTTCATGCACATTCTGCGTTCACGAATCAGTCTGAATGAACAATATAATGGCATTAATGGGAAGACTAATTAAGAAGTAAACAACTCACACACTTAGATATATAATCACTTTCTTACATCAAAAAAAGACTTGAAATCAGCTTGGTGAAATTTAAAAAGTAAATCTCTGTGTCTGTGACCAATATTTACCGAGCTTTGATGACTGATGATCCGAAAAATTCAAAAATAGTTAAAAGTTAGCTATTAAAAATAATAGCTGAAGATAAGTTCACAAATAAAATATATTGTTTAAATTGTTGCGGCCTTGAGTTATTATTTTGACGGTAAACCGCTTAAAAACACTAATTTGATGAGTTTTGGCTTTAATAAATAGAATATTGATTACATAGTTAATGTAAAAATATAAAATAGATTAGTTTTTTAAAGAAGTCTAATGTTTGTTCATCAAGGCTTCATTTATTTGATCAAAAATACAGAAAACCGTAACATTGTGAAATTATTATAAATGATGGTTTTAATTTAATATACTTTAAAAACAATTTATTCCGCTGATGTAATCTGAATTTTCAGCATCATTACTCCAGTCTTCAGAGTCACGTGATCTTCAGAAATAATTCTAATATGCTGATTTATTGTCAATGTTGGAAACAGTTGTGCCTGCTTCATATTTTTTGGGAACCTGTGATACTTTTTGATGAAAAAAAATGTGAAAAAGAACAGCAAAAGAAAGAAAAACATTAATAACCCCAAACTTTAGTGTATATTGTAACAAAAGAGTTCTATTTTAAATAAACAAAACAAAAACAATGTACTAGCCAACAGCAATTCGATTGCCAAGGTGTGCACAGAGGGTTGATACTATACTAAAAATTAACTTTCAATTTTTGGGTGGCCTAACCTTGTAAGAAATGGCAAAACCTGGTTAAATCCACATTTGAGAGTGTTAGATACTGTTAGTGCGGCTCTCTTGCCGTCTGCAGGGCTTTAAATCCTATGATGCAAATGTCAAACTGAGGCCAGGGTGGTGATCATACGACAGTCAGCACGTATGCTGGGAAGTCTCTCATTTGACTGGAATGATTCGATTTCTAGAGAGTGGGCAAGAATTACTTTTATGTTTTGATTTGGTCAGAGCATTAAATGAGTGTGTAACATTAGGTATAGACGTCTTACATTTTTCACACTGATTTCTACACATGCTCTATCCTGAAAAGCATTTTTTGTGCATGCTCCCCCAAATCATTTTGATATCTTCATATTCAAAGGTGCTTCAGACCGTAATATAATCCAGATTATGATCGGTCAGGCCTGTCTAGAATATTCTTTGGCAAAGCTGCTACAGTGCACTGCTCATTTCAAGACCAATTTAAAAGACAAGATTCAGTTTGGAATTAAAGTCTGTGAAATAAAACTAATTAAGAGACGAACGCTATGTAAATTGTTACGAGGAGGCCTAAAACTTTGCCGTGACTACTACAGGAGTTACTCACTGAGAACATGGCTGGTGCTTACCCTGACTGAGAGGCCATGGCCTCAACCAATGAAGCATTGGAAGAGGATTGAGAGAGAAGATTCCAGACAACTTGATGGTTCTTCCCAGCTTTGGCTCCCTCTCGTTTAGTAGCGTCCACACCGGAGACACAGTTTCTCGATCGGCAGCTTTCACACTTCAGTCTTCGCTGCTGTATTTCCTGGGAGTTGAGATAAACCTGACTCAGGGAGGGGAGGTTACAGTCTGTCTGAGGAACAAACCACTGCGCTGAACAGAGGAGGCACAGCTACAACATGCAGGTCAGGACTAACTAAGGCATGAGGATCTATACCAAACCTACAAATCTTAGTAACCACTGGACCATCAAAATGGAAAAAAAAAAAAAGTTAACCAAATAACCAAAAAGTGTACACTAATAACAAACTCGTCCTTCTATATTTTATCAATATTACATCCACATGAAGTAACAAGTTGCCTACATAAATCTTTTCGCTGAGAGCAAACACCCCTCCGAGTGCTGTGGAGAATGGTGCAGTCCACCAGAGCCCATTTAAGGACATGTTATTTTATGCCACTCAGCCACTCCCCTCTGTGACATTAAGAGTCGCAGCAGCCAATCAGCTGCTGTCTCTCAGTAAACGCATGCCCTCCCCCACTTGGGTCTGAGCCAACACCATCAGTCAGTGTCCTTAAAGGGCCAGATGCAGTTTTTCACCAAGTCCAGAGGGAAAGCACGTCAAAAACATTAGTAAACCCAGGTGGTGATGAGGCAATTAGATGCAATATGGGAATCACCAAAAACAATTGTGTCTCCCCGGTCTGGGTCCAGCTGCATAAACATAGCCACTATGTTAAGACTATGTCTTTAGTTTGACCAACTAGCGGTTAGTCAAGTCTTAATCAGTCTTACTTTACATATTACACCAGTCATGACCAGTCTTACCAGACTAACTTTTTAGTCAAAGCAGTTTATGCAACCAGCCCCTGGTAATAGCTTGCATCTTGATCGATTTCATCTCATCAAAATCCTACATCATATAGTGTATCTGAAGTCACGGTAACACTTCAGTTTAGGCAGCAATTCTCACTATTAACTAGCTAATTATTAGCATGCATATTACTAGCATATTGGCGGTTTATTAGTACTTAAAGCACATATTAATGTCTTATTCTGCATGATTATATTTTAGATTCTTTAATCCTAAACTAACAACTACCTTACTAACTATTAATAAGCAGCAAATTAGGAGTTTATCGAGGCAAAATGTGTAGTTAACAGTTAATTATTAGTGAGAACTGGTCACAAAACTAAAATGTGACCAAAGTCACTATAACAAGTGAGTTCTGAAACATTCAACATTTAGGGCTGGGTAATATATCTATATGTGTTCGCTCCGAGGTTTGTAAAAGTTCAACTGAAACCATTTAATTTTACATAGTGACTTGGTATAATGCTAGGGGGAAAAAAATATGATGCTAGGGGGAAAATTATGTGAACAAAAAGAGATACACTTCACTAAACCAAGTTGGTCGAAAGCGCACAACGCTTGCCCCGCCTCCGGGCTCTTCTGATTGGTCCACTGTTTTGGAACTGACATTAATGAGCGGCGCTGCCTTTAAAAGTTGAAATTCTTTAACTTGACACGGCGTCTTAAAAATGTGGCACTCATGTGCGAGACGCTGCAAAACGACGTGAAAGCAATAGTCTCACATGTAATGCGAAAAATGATGGAAATGTTGTGCATTGGAATGGAAAAACATGTTCTGTGTGAACGGCCCCTTAGGATAGAGGATATAAAAAATAAAAATTAAAAAAAGTTTTAAGACTTTTGACCCTTCCTCATAATTCTATATGATTGTCCTTTTTGTCATTGTGTTAGGACAAAAGTTTTTTTTTTTTTTTTACTAAAACATTAACAAATGACAGTGATTGATGAATATTTGAGATATGAATCTCATTTATTGAATCAAGCTCATCAACACTGAACTTTCTTAGAAGTCACAAGTTGACACTAGTCTGATGGTTATATTCACGTGGTTTCTTAATTTGATATCGCTGGCAGCACCATAGTGAATATTGTGTCCACCTTATTTTTCCTGTAAGAGTGGGAAACTTTGTGTGTCTGGTTTCCGGTGTCATTCGCTTCCAGCTATTTTTAGCTGTACAAAACGGCTCGTTTTGCTGCTTGATATTGCATATTGGTGTCTTACCATATTATTTTAATGTATTATCTTAATTCTAAACACACTGGTTTGTAGTGCAAACAGTTTTACCGTCTACTGCATGTTGCTATTCTTCTCGTTATTTCCCTACAGCGGCTAATGAACCGGAAGTCTCGCGCACAGGCTTAATTCTGCGTTGAAGAATAAGGTGGATATATTTCTTATATCCTATTCATCACTGTACAACTTAAAGTGCACATTTATGGCTGTTCGGTAAATTTTCATAAGCGGAATCCAGTCATTTCAATAGGAATACATGTGATCGGTAATTTCACATGAGGGTGAAAGACTTTCCCATGCAACTGGTGAACTGCTCATTACTAATCCAAGCTGACCAACAGAACGCTGCTGGGTTGGAAAGACATCACACATATTAATACAATACTGGAAGAAGTAAATGGACCATTTTTGCTTGTCAATCTGAGCAAAACACAAGATCCCTAATTGCTTTAATAAGATAAATCAACACGCGTCAGGCTTCCAACATCTTCTCCAGTGAGGTAAACAAGATCCTTAAGCTTTTAAATTAGGACATGCATGGTTATGTAACATGCAAATAAAGTTAAGGATATAACCAAATTGTGTGTTTTTTTTTTTGTTTGTTTCCTTTGTTAAAATGCTAAAATATTCTAGAAGTTGAGAACATTTTAGTTGTTGTAAAGCAATATTCCTTTACCACTGGGAAATATTCTGCCCCAATTTTATGAAAATGATCACCATGCTTGAAAGAAGTCTGTGCTTGTCTTAATTTATAAAGTTTATAAAGCATAGAGAGAAAATATAGCACTTATGTCAAATTGGACATGTACTTCTATAGATAATACATTTTAAGGCTGACTTTTAGGACAACGCTATTTGTACTGCAATAACCTGACAGTAAACCACGCGCACATCTGTGCAATATTAACTTTTTTTTAAAAAGCCCTTTGCACTCAACTGTAAAAAATTAACACCATTTTTCTGAAGGTACTGGCCCTTCCATATTGGTGTTAGGTGAACAGACCGCCAGGGATATCTTGACTTTATATGTGACGATATCTCTCAGGATTGTGTACTCAGGGCGTGTGCCAGAGTCACGCACACAAGCTACCAACCCAGAGCCTGGTGCATGTGCTGACTGCTTTACAGTCTGTGTTTCTGAAGTATGTTTACGATGGGGGAAAATTGGGAAAACCTGGGGCAAAAAGGGCTGTGATTTTGTGAACGACTTTAGCAAACAACCCAATTTTGATAGTAAACCATAACATGAAAAATCTGGGCAATATGTTGGTTAAAATGATATATAATGATAAATACAAATCCAATTTTCCAGTTTGAATTTGAAGAGAGAGAAAACAATAACAGTGGAAAGCCTTCAATTGTGTTGTTCTGTCTTATCGTCAAGTTATTCTGTTTGACCAGTAAGTGTTGGAAACAGGACTTTTATTTTGACAGCACTGAGAACACTAACGTCTCGGCACAGTAGGGTTGTCAAAAAAAAAAAAAGACAAAAAATGATTTCTGAATATTCGTCGAATTTAAAATAAAAATCCACATTCGAATTCAAAAATGTTGCATTCGAATTTTAGGTGTGCGTCAGGCAGTATTATCAGTGGCGCACGAGATGCGACGATGTATGTGTCATTGCATTTTAATGCTTTTGTTAGTCTATCCAGTTGAACCCACTAGATGCGGCGCTGCTACGTTGTTCATTCAAAATATTGCGAGAAAAAAAAAAAAAAAACATCAATGCGGAAATTGTTGTTTACGTCAAAACCGAAACCAAGTCATTCACACAGAACACATTTATCACATTTTCTAGAGGGACATCTATCAGCGTTGCACCTGCGTCTCGCACAAGAGAGCCGCATGTTTAGAAAGCCATGGAAAATTAATGTAAGTTCAACTTTTTAAAAACATGTCTCAAGACTTTATGGCGGTTTTCCCCATCCCACTGCATCTCATGTTTTTAAATGAAGAAAGTACTCTTTGTGATTGGTTTTCGGTCCTTTGTATTAAACTGTACATACATACATACATACATGATGCTGTTTCGTTTCTAATTGTTTAAGTAACTTTAATTATATAAGATTTATAAACATTATTTTAAAAATTATGTAATTTTTTCAAAGATAGTCATGTTATTTTATTATGCTTTGAAGAAACGTGCATAATATTTAGTTCGATGCGCCCTCTTGTGGCCTCAGGAGAGAAGCCAAAAGCTTTATTCCCCCCTAACTGAAATTATGCCTTTTAAACTTGAATATAATTCGAATATTGATCATATTTAAGTACAAAATTCGAATGTAGTTCAGCCCTATGGCACAGACGTATAGGAGTTTCCTTTGCTCCGTCTTCATTAGTTTACAGTCTTTATTTAACAGTTCTGTCCAATAATTTAAAGCAAAGTACTTTTTGCCAAATACTATCGGCATTCAACAAATACGCATTTTAATAAATCTAATAAACATTCAATGCCACACATATTGCAAACTTTGTCAAATCCATCAGTTAGATGCATGTGCGATATATCCAGTTTGCCGCTGTCATATTCATGTAATATTCACTGCGTACTGTACGTGAAATTATTTGGGAAAATACGATTCCCAGTGTGCACAGACTTGTGTACTGTTAAAGTGTTCAATCATTCGTGTTTATATCTTTATTGTCAATATAATAAAATGACAGAATCAATGTTTCTATGTGTAAAGAACAAAAAATAACTTTGCTATAGGTTTATACAGTATAATGACCTCTTGTGTTAAAAGATCAAAGAAATGTTGATTTCTGAATGCATGACCCCTATAACTGTAACTCAATCATCTGGAAAACTTTCCATATTATATGCACAGGAAACTCGGGCACAGCAACAAAAATAGTCGATTCAATCTTGGAAAACAAGCTTTTATTCCTTTTACAGACTGGGACTTTACTGCAGTAAATGAATGATTGCAGCTTTTCTGAGCTCATCCAGCCCTGCTTAAGCTGCAAACAACACCACCAAAAGTAAAAAAAAAAGTTGTTCTCAAAAATAAAAAGTCGTAGCATGGCCTACATGCTGTAGAAGCTTGTACAATCTGACAATGACAAAACATTGCAAAGTGTCAAACACATTCCTTCTAGTCATAACACAGACAGAGGAAATGTTCAAGCCACAAACCACAACTGAAGCAGGAACCTGCAGAGAGTCAAGACCCATAACGGCTTTCATACACGGGCTGTGTTGAGCTCAACAATACACCTTTTGTCACTGGCTTATCAATGAACATCGTGGTCTCTTCTGTGTGCACGTCTTCTGATGATAGCGTACGAGCAGGAGTCAGAGACAGTGTCAATGTGTGCGTGTTTAGTTTGGTTACATAAGCAGCACAAGGTTTGTCCCAGATCCAGATACACATCTGTGCCGGGAGCCTGCAGGTCTGCACGAGTCAGCTGGGAAATTACACCGCGAATTACATGCCAGCTAATGTGCTGGGCGGTATGACCAAAAATTTATATCACGGTATTTTTAGAAATTATACCGGTTTCACGGAACATGACGGTATTTGTTTTTCATGCATGACCGGGTGTTAACCATATTTTCTACTGATTGAGAGGAAATACTGCAGTATATTGACTTAGAATGCTCTATTTTACTGTCATGATGAGTGAATATTGTCAAAAAAATACCACACTAAATGGTGACTAAACATGACCCCTTTTAATACATGTTAACCAGGAGTCTCTCTCATTTATAATCACAGCATCGTCTGATAAAATCAGCATGCATCTACACTAAAGAGCGGTTATGCGGTTGTTTTGGCTAGATTACTTTTTGTCTCGTGCAGCGCACTGCCTGCGTCTGAGTAACAAAAAAAAAAAAAGTGCATGTGATATTAACAGACGAACTACGCTCATATTTATAATCCCAAACAATCAGTAAGCGACAGGTGCTAGGAAACGCTGTTGTGTACTCATTTATTGACGAGTCGGCTGCGGTGCTTCTCTGCCGCACACTGCACAGAACACACGCCGAGAGAGCAGACACTTCTCCGGGGAAGCCAGACCTTGCGCTCGCGGGACAGCACTGGAGAAATCTTCCATCTGAACCATAGCTAAGCTTTATCCAAAAAATAAGGTTTGTAACCATAGGTTTGTCAGTATGAATATTCTATGGAAAAAAAGCAGCTAAAAGGGTCTGAAAGTTGCTAAATCTAGTGCTAAAGTCACGCTCGTGTGTGTGAGACGCGGGAGCTGATGGCAGCGGGCGCTGGATATTTGTGGAGGTCAGTGTGGATATTGTGGATGAGTTCTTCTGTGTCATCACGTTCTGTTAGTTCTACAGCTTCAGTTTCTGAACTTTCACGCTTAGTAACACATACAGCTGTTCCCTCACCACAGTGCAACAGTGAAAAGAGATCCCTTTCAAACAGTGTCGCGTTCCCAACGTTGTTTTAACATTGCGGTATTTTAAAAATTCATATCATAACAAAAAAAAACACCGGTATTCGGTATGAACCGGTATACCGCCCAGCACTACTGCACAGTATACTTTAAACTAAAAGTGTGCAACGGTATTATTTCTGAAAGTGGAATCCAGCAGATATTTTTCATTTTTTAATCGAAGTTTGTGTAAAAATGTGCTAACATTTGACAGTCTGGTAAAATAATGAATCAATAAAAAAAATATGCTAAAAGTCATGGAGGATTTAAATCCAGCGTAACGGTGCCCGTTTCTTTAGCAGCACTGGTTCCGGAAGTATCCCCCCCCATTTATTTTTCCCATATGGATTTAAAAAAAATCTTTGTTAAAGAGTTAAAAGCCATGAAGCAGGAGAATCACACCATTACAAATAAATAAATTATTAAAAGTAGTATTTGAAAAATCAGACAAAAAAGTAAAAGGTTCAAGACTGGTGTACTTAAAGGGATCGTTCACCCAAAAATGAAAATTCTGTCATTAATTACTCGCCCTCATGTCGTTTCAAACCCGTAAGACCTTCGTTCACCATCAGAACACAAATTAAGATATTTTTGATGGAATCTGAGAGCCCATAGACAGCAACACAACTGAAATGTTCCCACGTCCAGAACCGTAGCAAGGAGATCGGTAAAATAATCCATGTGACATCACTTTTTGTATGCAAAGAAAACAAAATTAATGAATTTACTCAACAATTCATCTCCTCCGCGTCACCCTAGCGCCATTTTGGAGAATATCCACTGAACGTAAACAGCGTATGCGATTCTGTGTCAGCTGCGTCACGTAGAAACTGCTCATGTAGTCGTGATTAAATGCAGTGTTTGCCTCTCATTTTAAATGGCTACAGAGAGTTTGGCCTGTAATAGAGGAAATAAAATCTTGTTCATGTACTCATATTTTCATTCTATCTTATCTTTTGCTTTAAAAAATAAAATAAATGTTAAATTGTTATTGGAGTTGGCCATGAAAAATCAAGATTGGTGCATCAATACTGACTTTTGACAGTGTGAACACTGATGTTTTCTAACGTTCTATCCAGTGGTCATCTTTAAGAGAAGTATTTTGAATGACGCCATTTAGTTTTGTGATGAATGTTTGTAGTAAAGTGGAAAGCAACTTTGTTAACATTAATTCAGTAACTTGTTAACTAATAATTGTGATTATTGTAAAAAATAGGCTATTAGTACTTTTTTACCAAGTTGATACTGAAATTTTTAAAATGTAACAATACCGGCCGTTCTGCAGCACTGGTAGTATCAAGTATTGACTAAATTCAATACTCACTGATAGGCAACTGCTTTCAAATGCTTCTGTGTATATTTATATCGCTTTCCGTGAAGAGCAGTGCAGTGTCCAATCAGAGGTGACCAAGTTAGTCAGAATCCACTCATTTTTCACTTGACCCTATTAAAGCAATACTTAATTGAAAAACATATGAAGGATACATTCCAATATTTTTTCCTTTAAGATTATTAGCATTAATAATGAACTCAATTAATTTATTTTTATTTCGACTTTATACAACAATTCGTCGTCAGCTGCGTCGCGCCGGATCGGTTTCCTACGTTGTTGTGATTTGATCTGAACGAAAACAGTGTATCCGTGTGGCGCAGCTGACACAGAACAGCATACGCGGTTTACGTCCAGCGGATATTCTCCAAAATGGCGCTAGGGTAATGCGGAGCAGACGAATTGTTGAATAAAGTCGTTTTTTTTTTCTTTTGCGCACAAAAAGTATTCTCGTAGCTTCGTAAAATTACGGTTGAACCCCTGATGTCACATGGATTATTTTACCGATCTCCTTGCTACGTTTCTGGACTTGGGAACATTTCAGTTGTGTTGCTGTCTATGGGAGGGTCAGACAACTCTCAGATTCCATCAAAAATATCTTAATTTGTGTTCTGATGGTGAACGAAGGTCTTACGGGTTTGAAACGACATGAGGGCGAGTAATTAATGACAGAATTTTCATTTTTGGGTGAACTAACCCTTTAATGGCTTTAGTGAGGGAAAGAACTACAATCCCATGAAGCATTGCGAATGGCAATCAAATTAAGAACAGCAGATGATGTATAACTCTTATTTTATAGATGTTGATTATAGAAACAAGTTTTAAATTGTTTATTGCAAAACACACACACAAGTTTGGGATCAGTAAGATTTTTAAATGTTTTTTTTACAGAAGTTTCTTCTGCTCATTAAGGCTACATTTATTTGATCAAAAATACAGAAAAGAAACAGTACGATTGTGTAAAATTATCATTACATTTTCTAAAATATATCTTCTAAAATGTTTTTTATTTTACTATACTTTAAACTATTATTTATTTCTGCGATCAAAGCTGAATTTATCATCATTACTCCAGTCTTCAGTGTCACACAATCCTTCAGGAATTATTCTAATATAGCTGATTTCAAAGCTGGAAACAGATGTGCTGCTACATATTTTGATTTTTTTTTGGAACATGTGATACTTTTTTCAGGATTCTTTGATGAATAAAATCTTTTACATATTTATTCATTTTTAATAAATCTTTTGTAACAATCTACACTACCATTCAAAAGTTTGGGCTCAGTCATTTTTTTCTTTTTTATTGAAATTCATATTTTTATTCAGCAAGGATGTGTTAAATTGATAAAAAGGGATAGTAAACACTTAGATTGTTAGAAAAGATTTCTATTTTAAATAAATGCTGTTCTTTTGAACTTTTTATTCATCAAAGAATCCTGAAAAAGAGTATCACAGGTTCCAAAAAATATGAAGCAGCACAACAGTTTCAGCACTGAAACAGAATCACGGGTAGTTTTCCACCAGGAATTCTACTGTTAAACATGATTATTTGAAATTAGACAAAAAAGCATATACCACTCATTAACAACTTCATAGCTCACAGTAGGTCTGTATTTAAAGCTTTCTAATTTAATGTTAAAAATCAGTTCCAGTATGGAAAAAATAATAAACCGGATTTTTACTTCCGGAACCCTACTGTTGGACTGTATGGAAGCTGAGATTGAACCATTGCATTGTGGGATACAGTAGCCAGTGCAGTGCATTCAATACAATAGTCTTATTTATAACTCACCATGCATTTCATACTCTCATTCAACGGCCTAGTAGCCACGATCAACATGAAAATCTATTTGCACCCAATTTTTTTTTAGCATGCTTTCTCAATTGTGTTTAGCACTGAAGCGTATATCAAGAACTTTCGCTGATCGTAAAGTACCATAAACCACCTTTTTTGGGGGGAGAGATTCTTAGCAGGCTATACAGTCATTTACTCCCCCCCACTCTGTACCTTTAGGAGTTGGTTTAACCAGTTAGCTCAAATTAGCGATGCCTTGTAAAAAGCCTCCGATGTTGAATCATCTAAAAATCCTCTGGGTCACATGCTAACGGAAAGTCTTGTCATGTATAACTTGAGATTCTTTAAATCGGCTTGCGTTCATCCTGCATACCATGTATAATCCCTCCCTGATCATTCAGACACTAGTGAACACTAGTAAACCTCTCTTAGTGTACAGCAAGTGTATATTTGTATAGCACTGAAGTGGTGCTCGTCCAGAAAAGCAAGACGCTGATGCACTCTTTGGACTGAGAATACACACTCCCTAATCACTAAAGCTAACACCCTACGAGGTCCACTTTGCAGGGCAGCAGGGAAAACAGGTAATCAGAGTATTCGTTGCATAAAGAAAATGTGCATACTACACAGAGCACATCTACTCTAGAGCACAGTGAGTAATGGGAAGACTGCTACAGTAGTACGCAACTCCAAACGCAGCCTTGTTCCTGCTCTAGCTACGGACTTTAAAATGGTCTCCAAACACGGATAATGATGCAATAGATTTGCCCTAAAAAGTACATCCTATGGACAGAATAAAAAGAACACTAACAACTATCAAGCCAACAAACACTGCTGAATTACTCTCAAATATACCACACCTAAACAACTCATTTTATTTTGCTCTTTAACTCAGTTAATCCCAAATAAAACGATTAAATACAAGCAAATGCGAAGTATTCACAACAGCACCTAGTCCGAACCGAGGTTATCCTTCAAATCTATTGGTCAAGCTACTGGTGTTGGGACCGTGTTTACATTTAGTCGAGTTGGTGACGCCCAGCGACTTCCGCTGAAGGTGAAACATTGTAACGCCGTGACGTCGTTGAAGCACTAACGTCACAGTTAAAAAAAGTAACAAGATACAGTGCGGGGGTCAAAAGTTCACAGAATATACTACTACTTATATTAAAGGGGTCATATGATGCTTTTTAAAAATTCATTATTTTGTGTATTTGGTGTAACAGAATATTGTTGACACTTTAATGTTCAAAAAACACATTATTTTCCCAAATACTGTACATTATTGTAGGTCCTCTATGCCCCGCCTCTCTCAAACACAACAAAGTCCCTCCTTCCGACAAGCGCAGTCTGCTCTGTTTATCGGTTCATAATAATAATAATCGATTGCTATTTTGTGATTTTTCAAATATTAATTCCGTGTACGTTCATTTTGACGCAATAACTAAATCGCTGGACTATGGTATAAACATTTAATGTTTTAATTAGTGCTGTCAAATCGATTAATCGCATCCAAAATACGTTTTTGATTAGAAATATTTATGTGTATATGCATATATATATATATGATTTATATTACATGCATTTCTTAAATATATACACGCATATATCATGTAAATAAAAACTTTTATTTTGGATGCGATTAACTGATTTGAGAGCCCTAGTTTTAATAAAAATAATTATTTTGCCATTACATTTGTGTAGCAGACTAATGGTTGTAAATGTATTTTCATCAAGCAATGTCTAACTGTTAAGTCTGCAGTGATATGAGCTCAAGATATTCTGATCATCCTTGTTTTTTATTAAGGAATGTGTAAAAACATATGGCTGCATTTTTTGTGATTTTCTTATGAGATGTGCTACATTTTCAACAGATTATTTGATATTGCTAATTTCGCATTTACATCATGTCCCACAATAGGTGCATTTCTTTCTGTAAGAAATCAGTTTATTTTATAAGACCATCTTAAAATGAAGACCATGTTAATACACCTCAGCCTACTTCATGGTCATTCTTTAAAATATATATATATATGGTCAAAAATATGTGAAATAAATCAACTGATGTTGTTATGAATGAATTGCAGTATTTTAACTGTTTGAGACACCACTACACTCCGCCATGGAGAGACAACAAAGTTGTAAATAAGCAAATGTAACAGTGCACGTGTTTGATTTTCACATTCTACTAAATATGAGAATATACATATATATCTCAATTTCTTTGCATACATGACTTCTCACATATTCAATACCAAAGTGACAGTCAGTACTCTCAATGTATATGACAAGTTCTGTATTCGAATCAGATGAACTGGACCCTCATTTCTTCTTCTTTCTCTTCTTTGGAGGTCCCTGATCAGAACTGCTTGAGGAATCGGAATCAGAGTCAGAACTGGAGGAAGACGAGGAGGAGGAGGAAGGGCTGGAGCCGTCATCGCTGTCGCTGCTACTGTCTTCAGACGAGGATGAGGAGCTCGAGGAACCGCTGCTGTCCGAGGAAGAGTCGCTGGAAGAGCTGGACGAATCACTACTGCCGCTGCTGGAACTGGAGGAGGACCTAAAAGAAAACAGCTGTTTATATTACGTGCTACTTTATACCACAGCGGCCCAAATCTGTGTTTGTTCCTCATGTGGCACAGATCAGTTGTTAAGTTGGCAATGTGAACAAATCTGACATTTTTTCGCTTCTGATCTGCGCCACGTTCATATGTGGAAATATATCTCTGATACATAACAGTGTTGCAGGTCAGAGGTGCAATGGAAAGGTGTTGTTAATTATTAATAAACATATTGATTGAATAATTATTATATAATTAATCAATTGTAACGATAGATAATAATGACAAAAACAATCAGATACAAAACCCAACTCTAACATTAGTTCAAATTAATATTACACTGCTAAACGTTTCTTTAATTCAAATGTACTACATTCGTTACTATACTTCTGAAACATAGTGCTCAAACTTTGAAATCATCCAACAACAACAAAAAAAATCACTATAATAAATATAAAGATGAATGGAGTATGATCAATGAATCTAAATCGTTTATTGTTTTGGACAGAAATAACTAATATGCTTTTGACTTTATAGTTGTGCAAAACATTTTTAAATCCCCTACAAGTGCAATTAAATTAAACTCACACCAGACCTAGCATGCAAGAAAAACATTAGTTTATTGGTTCCCTCAAAGTAACTTTATAGATATAACGTTGTGAAATTTCACTTTGTAAAAGTGCATTAATCATAACATGTTTATATAGATAACACTGACGTTCCCAAAAAGACAATGACTCACCTTTTTTTCTTAGTTTTTTTCTCACTGCGTGGTATTATTCCAGCTCTAAAAAGTGTCAAGAAAGTAGAGTTTAAATGTGACTAATAACACCGCCCTGCATCATATTTGCTGAATCAAATCCAATACTTTAAATAAATTTCATCCTAATTTTGGGGTGCTGATTCCAAAAATAGTGCATGTTTTGCTCGAGCATGTCACACTCAATACAACATACATTAAAAATCTTACTGATCCCAAACTTAATATATATATATATATAAAATTTGAAATCCTCATTCTTATTTTGCGGGGAAAAAAAGTGATGGAAAGCATTTATTGATATTTTAGAACTCAGCATTTCCAAATTAGGTAACATTAGGCCTTTTTTACCAGCGTAAAAGAAATTCAAAATGCAGGGCTTTGTAGGAATTATTCCAAAACCAAACGGAACTAATAAAGTTGTCTGTATTGATAGTGGTTTTCCATTCTATAGCAATGCATTCTGCGCTCTCGCCTGTAGATGTCGCTGTGCGTCAAAGAACGTCATTGAAACGCGACAAAAACGGCCCTATTAGAACTACACGAGATTTCCGAACTAGAAACATTCGTAATATATACGAGAGTTATCATCGAAGGGCCTTGACTTATAAATCAGCGACTCATACGTTCAATATCACTACTCAAGTGTGCGACCGTTTTGTGTTTTGTCGCGTATCTAACCCCAAATCATCCGAAGGATTGTTCTCCTTGTCTTTGAGTCTCTTTTTTAACTCGGCTGTCCTGGAAGGTCTATAAAGATACTTTCGTTTCCCAGTGCACTCGTAAGACCAGTGTCCGTACTCCAGGCATTTCTGACAGCGAACATGTTGTTTGTTAGCCTCCCTGCGGGAATAACGATGCAAGAAGATCAACACAACAGACCCTTGAGAGTATAACAAAACGACATGAAACTTGATATTAAAACAACACAAACTCAAATAGACGACTACGGAAATAATTAACACAACGAATACGTTACGGCACAGATCAGTTGTTAAGTTGGCAATGTGAACAAATCTGACATTTTTTCGCTTCTGATCTGCGCCACGTTCATATGTGGAAATATATCTCTGATACATAACAGTGTTGCAGGTCAGAGGTGCAATGGAAAGGTGTTGTTAATTATTAATAAACATATTGATTGAATAATTATTATATAATTAATCAATTGTAACGATAGATAATAATGACAAAAACAATCAGATACAAAACCCAACTCTAACATTAGTTCAAATTAATATTACACTGCTAAACGTTTCTTTAATTCAAATGTACTACATTCGTTACTATACTTCTGAAACATAGTGCTCAAACTTTGAAATCATCCAACAACAACAACAAAAATCACTATAATAAATATAAAGATGAATGGAGTATGATCAATGAATCTAAATCGTTTATTGTTTTGGACAGAAATAACTAATATGCTATTAACTTTATAGTTGTGCAAAACATTTTTAAAACCCCTACAAGTGCAATTAAATTAAACTCACACCAGACCTAGCATGCAAGAAAAACATTAGTTTATTGGTTCCCTCAAAGTAACTTTATAGATATAACGTTGTGAAATTTCACTTTGTAAAAGTGCATTAATCATAACATGTTTATATAGATAACACTGACGTTCCCAAAAAGACAATGACTCACCTTTTTTTCTTAGTTTTTTTCTCACTGCGTGGTATTATTCCAGCTCTAAAAAGTGTCAAGAAAGTAGAGTTTAAATGTGACTAATAACACCGCCCTGCATCATATTTGCTGAATCAAATCCAATACTTTAAATAAATTTCATCCTAATTTTGGGGTGCTGATTCCAAAAATAGTGCATGTTTTGCTCGAGCATGTCACACTCAATACAACATACATTAAAAATCTTACTGATCCCAAACTTAATATATATATATATATAAAATTTGAAATCCTCATTCTTATTTTGCGGGGAAAAAAAGTGATGGAAAGCATTTATTGATATTTTAGAACTCAGCATTTCCAAATTAGGTAACATTAGGCCTTTTTTACCAGCGTAAAAGAAATTCAAAATGCAGGGCTTTGTAGGAATTATTCCAAAACCAAACGGAACTAATAAAGTTGTCTGTATTGATAGTGGTTTTCCATTCTATAGCAATGCATTCTGCGCTCTCGCCTGTAGATGTCGCTGTGCGTCAAAGAACGTCATTGAAACGCGACAAAAACGGCCCTATTAGAACTACACGAGATTTCCGAACTAGAAACATTCGTAATATATACGAGAGTTATCATCGAAGGGCCTTGACTTATAAATCAGCGACTCATACGTTCAATATCACTACTCAAGTGTGCGACCGTTTTGTGTTTTGTCGCGTATCTAACCCCAAATCATCCGAAGGATTGTTCTCCTTGTCTTTGAGTCTCTTTTTTAACTCGGCTGTCCTGGAAGGTCTATAAAGATACTTTCGTTTCCCAGTGCACTCGTAAGACCAGTGTCCGTACTCCAGGCATTTCTGACAGCGAACATGTTGTTTGTTAGCCTCCCTGCGGGAATAACGATGCAAGAAGATCAACACAACAGACCCTTGAGAGTATAACAAAACGACATGAAACTTGATATTAAAACAACACAAACTCAAATAGACGACTACGGAAATAATTAACACAACGAATACGTTACAAACGTAGTTTAGAACTCAACTCCAAACTCGTATAACGTGTAAAATAACTCACGCTTGTCTCCGAGCGATCAGTCTGTGCATGGGAGTCGCCATTTTGGATGCGATCGTTCGATTCTGTCTTCCGGTTTATTCTGTCTTCTTCCGGCCATCTAAAGCTTGGGAGAGTCTTCATCTGCCTGACTGTTTTCACAGTCTATTTGCTCTATTAAGGTGACTATAAAGGTAAACATGTAGTAAGTCAATATAAACCGTGAAGGCCTTGGCACCAATACATTTTATGGTACAATTACACAAACACTTTTCCCCGCTCGATAGCTAGTTGTGGTTTAGAAATTGACTTCAAAAACTACATTTATTACATTCAAAACTCAGAAAGTCAGTTTCCTATTGTGTCGTGTGTTATCTAGGCGAATTATTGCGTTATTATTCGTAAATATAGTCGCGCAATCTCATTATCATCTGCAAATTGTATATTTTGGAAACTGCTAAATGATTATAATTAGGGGTGCACATAAGTGGTGCGCAGCTGTGCATGCGCGACCAAAATAAAAAACTGCTATGTGTAAATATGTTCATACCGCTCATTTGCGACAATGCGACATTGTGACATTGGGGAAGTCGTGGCCTAATGGTTAGAGAGTCGGACTCGTAACCCAAAGGTTGTGGGTTTGAGTCTCGTACCGGCAGGGATTGTAGGTGGGGGATGTACAGCGCTCTCTTCCTCCTTCAATACCACGACTGAGGGGCCCTTGAGCAAGGCACCGACCCCCCAACTGCTCCCCGGGAGCCGCAGCATAAATGGCTGCCCACTGCTCCGGGTGTGTGTTCACTGCTGTGTGTGTGTGCACTTTGGATGGGTTAAAATGCAGAGGGGTCACCATACTTGGCCACATGTCACTTCACTTGTTGACAATAGAGTTAGTATGTCCCAAACCATAGTACCTTGAAAATGAGTATGCGATAAGGTGTGTCTCATTTCGAAGGTTGCGTGCTCTGTGGTACAACACTCCACACATTGGTGTTTTTGTATTGGCTGGCCTGTGGTGCATCTTACAGGGTAGTGTCACAGGCTTTTGGGATGCCACAGCCAATTATACACCGGGTGGCTGATGAAGTCATGGCAATTTTGCCAAAGGTTGTGACCCTACCAAAGTCAGAAGAACACCTGCTCCAGGTTGGTGCAGGCTTTGCTTCTCTCACCAATCACCAGGCATTTGGTAAAGCTGTTGGAGCCATTGATGGATGCCCTGTGAGAATAAAACCACCAGCTGGCCCCGATGGACAGTGTTATAAAAACAGAAAGCTGTTTGCCTCCATCCAGCTTCGAGGGATATGCGACCATCGAGGGGCATTTTTGTAGGGTACCCCGGGAGTGTCCACGAATCACGGGTGCTTAAGAACAGCCCCAGTTACAACCAGGCAAAGTATCCAGCTCAGGGCTTTTTCCTCCTCGGTGATGGTGGGTACCCTTGCACATTATTATGACAGCTTTTAAGAACCCAGCCTCACCATCTACTCAGCACTTCAATGCACATTTTTCCACAGGCCACTCATTGAATGACGAAGACGCAATTTAGAGCCATCTTCCTTCAAGCACTTGAAGTGCATCCAACGTTTGCACCAAAGGTTGCATTATTTTTCTTTATATTTGACTTTTACTTATGCAAAAAATATGACCAGAGTTCTTTGCATAAAGACCCACGGCTGGCAGGTCAGCGTGCTACTTCATTTCTCTCCAGTATGGTAGGAAGCTAAATGAAATGTGGAGGATGTGAACTGTGATCAGATGATTGACAGGCCAGTTTACAGTGACAGGGTGCGTGTAACTATGTGACAGAGCAAAGCTCTACTACAAACTCAAAAGTGTGTACTTTTTCTTCACCAAACGAGTACATACTTTAAGAGCGTAGTATAAGTAGGCACATTGACTTGCAGCATGCAACAATAAAAGCTTGCTGATTTTAGGTTTGAAAGTGACAAATTCATATAAAAAAGTTAATATTAGCTTTGTATTTTTAAGTGTACTATAAAATAACTGCATTTTTATTTTATACTCAGTTTATTTTTTAAATATAATCGTGTTATCACACGGATGATATTTTATTAAAATACAAAATAAATATGCAATAATACTATTATCACTATTAATAAGTGTTTTTATAGTTTTTGTATAACCAACAAGTGTTATTGCAGTACCACTGAGACACTATTCTAGTTTTTGTTAATATTTTAAATTCGATATTAATATTTTCTGTTTTAGTAAACGTTTTAGTAATTTTAGTGTGTTTTGTCATTTGTATATCTCGCAGTTTTAACTTTATTTAACTTTAGTTATTTTAAATGTTAAAATATTTTAAATGAGAAATGCTGCCTTGGCAACTATTGTTATCTTATTTAGTTAATGTTTATTTTATTTATAGTAATAAAAATGTTTGGGGTTTGGTTTTAGTTGAAGATGATAAGCCTGACGTACACTCGCTCTTGATTGGCTGGATTTGTCGCGGTTACGTCACTCACGGAAAGCTCCAGAGCTATCTAGAACTCCCGAACTCTCGCGATAAGACGGTTGACGTGAACTCCGGCAGCTTTACCCTTCCATGCAGCAGTCAGCCGGTCTCTGCATCGAGAATTATGAAATCGCGCTAAACACGACTTTTAGGAATAACAAGCTTAGCTACGCGCCTCCGTGACTGTTATATATATTTTTAAAAGGACACGTCTCGCTAGTATCCAGTATTTTAGCTGTACGTTAGTTGTGATTTCCAGTGAAGATGTCAGTGGTGGGATTTGATGTTGGCTTCCAGAGCTGTTATGTTGCTGTGGCTCGGGCCGGAGGAATAGAGACCGTAGCGAACGAATACAGCGACCGATGTACACCGTAAGTTGTATACTGCCTCTTCTTAAAGACTGAATGTGTTGTAAAACTGACCTGTCACAAGCCATTCACGCGTGGACCGTGAAAGAAGCATGTTTTCTTTCATTATGTCGTTCGATTTGATCTGACTAGCGTCTAGCTGGTTAACACATACTCCCATCGCTATGGTATCGGATTAATATTGGCTGTAAATACGGCAGCAGTTGTTCATTGTGATGAGAGAGCGGTTAACGGTCGGTTAGCCTCGTGCTACAGCGTGGCTCGTGCAGCTGATGTGACGTCACACCGGCGCCGCAGGAACATTCTAGCACATTTTAATAAGGCCGCTCTGAAACCGACAGACAGAGCTATTCCTTATGCAGCTCTTATTATTATTATGTCGAGTATATCGTTTTAGCATTTGCATGACTTTGTCATGTTAACTAGTGTTAAATAATATTCTGATGCACCAAGGAAATGTCTAGAGTTAATAGGAGTTAATGGCAAGCTGATCTAAGAGAAGTCAGTGTGATTTGTGTTGTAGTTGATGCTTTGCTGCTGTAAATGAGCCCTCAAAGACAGAACAGAACCTCAGTCAAACAGACAAGGTTATAAATCGAAAAAAAAAACACACAAATCCAAATAACTTGAATTTTATCACCACTGGTAGTTATAAAATTACTTTTTGGAATTGGGGTGTCTTTACTTCAAAGAGAAAATCTTAATAAATAGTGCTGTTGTGTATTAAATCATGCTTTGAGTTGTAACTATGTCTAATGTGTTTAAAATGTGCTTGGCTTATAACAATGATATACCACTCTAATGAAAGATTAGGCTGCTAGTTAAAGGCACAATATGTAATTTTCGCCTCTGGAGGGCGCGTATTCAAAATAAACAAATAGACAAAGGTGTAGTTTGATGAGGCAGCGACTGAGTGTGGAATCATGGGAGTTGTGGTCTGCATCCCCACAGCCGATGCAATCCGACGGGACTCGGGCAGAAATCATGTTCATGGATGAGCTAATGATTTATTAATGTAGTAGAATGAAGCAGGGTGAGGCTGAAAGCTGTTGAAGCGAAACGAGGCGCTGAACGAGCGTGAGTGTGTGGGGTAAAGCAGCGGAGCTTTTATAATGCCACAGTCGACCGCTTCCGCTGCTTCCGGTCGTGTGTATGTGGGGTAAAGCAGCGGAGCTTTTATTATGCCACAGTCGACCGCTTCCGCTGGTTCCGGGTGTGGGTATGTGGGGTAAAGCAGCGTAGCTTTTATTATGCCACAGTCGAGCTATAACACTGTGGTTTTTGGATATTTTAATAAAAAAATCTTACATACTGTGCCTTTTAATGGAATAGTTTATCCAAGAAATGTTCAGCAAATTTCCTCACCCTCAGGCCATTCAAGATGTAGATGAGATGATTTCTTCATCAGATTTGGAGAAATGTAGCATTGCATCACTTGCTCACCAATGGCTCCTCTGCAGTGAATGGGTGCCGTCAGAATGAGAGCCCAAACAGCTGATAAAAAAAACATCACAATAATCCACTCCAGTCCAGCAATTAATGTCTTGAGAAACCGAACGCTGCATGTTTGTAAGAAACTAATTAATCAAGACATTTTTAACTTTGAATCATTGTTTCCAGCTAAAATATAAATCCATAATAACACTTCCTCCAGTGAAAAAGTCGTTTGGTTTGAATCAGGAGATAAATCTGCACAGATCAAGCACCGTTTACAACCCAAAGAACAAACAGCTCTAAACAAATAAATGGGATTTTGATGTCTTTTTTCACTGGAGGAAGCGATATCATGGATAATGGACTTTTGGTATTTGGTTAAAAAATAGTTAAAACGCCTTAATGATGGATTTGTTTCTTACAAACACGCAGCTTTTTGCTTCACAAGATGTTAATTGATGGACTGGAGTGGTGTGGATTGTGATGTTTTTATCAGCTGTTTGGACTCTCATTCTGACGGCACCCATTCACTGCAGAGGAGCCATTGCTGAGACACTGATGCAATGCTACATTTCTCCAAATCTGATGAAGAAACAAACTCACCTACATCTTGGATGGCCTTTACATTTTCAGCAATTTAAAAGCTATTCTTTTAAGGAGCATGAAGTTAAAGTTTCAAGAACAATGATTTATTAAGATCGTTCTAAATTGATGTGTGATGATGTGCTCTTTTCAGGTCATTCGTGTCATTCGGTCCTCGTAATCGATCGATAGGGGCAGCCGCCAAAAGCCAGGTAGATGTTTATTTATTTTAAATAAATAAGAAAACATATTGCATGGATGGGGAGAAGTTGTAATGGTAATTTCTGCTCTCATAACAAGGTGGTCACAAACTGCAAGAACACTGTGCAGGGTTTTAAGCGATTCCATGGCAGGGCGTTTAGTGACCCGTATGTTCAGGCGGCAAAGTCCAGCCTGGTCTTTGATCTCGCTCAGATGCCAACTGGAACCACTGGTATTAAGGTAAGACTAATTAAACAGCAGAGATCATGCCAGATAGTCACGCGTATGTTGTAACAGCTGCTCTGTTCAGTTGTGGCTATTTCACAGTGCGTTATGCTGTCTGTCTCCACAGGTCATGTATATGGAGGAGGAGAAGGTGTTCAGCATTGAGCAGGTCACTGCCATGCTGCTGAACAAACTGAAGGAGACCGCTGAAGCTGCGCTCAAGAAACCCGTGGCAGACTGCGTCATCTCTGTACGCCTCTTCTGTCTTTCTAAGTCTACTTAAAATATTCTTCTTTAGAACTGCTAAATGCAAAGAGTGGTGTGGTCATCTTCTGTAAGAGCTGTGATATATGAGGCTGTCAATAACATCATATAGATGGCACTTGGGAAAAGGCAGATTTAAATTCCGAATACTAAAAGTAATCACATGGCGTGTGTGTTAAATACACTTTTGTTAACCTAACCACAATGAAAGCATGCAAACCGAGTCAAACTTCAGTACTAATGGCAGATTTTGAAACTCTTATCTCAACTGCTTGATTGTTTTATTGTCAGAAATATAAACTTTATTATTGCCCATATATTAAAAGTTAGATACATATATTACATCATACTTAACCTGCGTGCACACAGTACACTTTTGTAAAGCTGTGTGTATGTATATGTGTGTATATATATATATATATATATATATATATGTGTCTGTCTAATTTTATCGGCAAACAAAGTATATACACATAAGGCGATACATACTATGTTGCGAATCTCAACGCTTGATTGCTTGTATCATCACAAAATGTAAATTCTATTATTCCCTAACTTTAATCTGCTAAATGTGACAGTATGGTGTGAAGATATTAAGATATTATATATATTAACATTATGATTTTATGTAAAATTAAAATGTATTCTGCTTTGAATACATTTGCCTTCACCTCACATCAGCGTTTTTCGCCTCTGATTTGATTTTGAGTTGAGCATTTCTCACTTCTGATTCTCTTGCTGTTTGTTCTGCTCCATTGTCAGTCCCAGAAACATCAATGATGTAATTTTCAGAATATTGCATTATGCATGTTTTTATTTCTTAGGTGTTGTAGTTACTATGTAATGAATGTGAGTAGTTAGTGTTTCTTTTTGTTTTTTTCATGCTCTTGCATAGGTTCCCAGCTTCTTTACTGATGCCGAGAGAAGATCAGTCATGGATGCGGCACAGATCGCAGGCCTGAACTGTCTCAGACTCATGAATGACACTACAGCAGGTAAGATAATTCAGATGCATTTAGTTCACCCAAAAATGAAACCTCTGTCATTGTCATGCCAGACCTATATCAGTTCTGTGAAACACAAAGGAAAAAGTTATGCTGAATATTTGAGCTATTCCTTTTCCAACAAAACAGAAATGTATTGAACTGCGTCAAGCACCCAAAGCGTTAAAAATACAAGCAAATAAGTGTTTCCTTATGACTCTTTTAACTCTACTTTTAGTTTTAAGAGTTTAATGTGTTAACTTTAATTGTAGTTGCGCTGGCGTATGGGATCTACAAACAGGACCTGCCTGCTCCTGAGGAAAAGCCCAGGACTGTGGTGTTCGTGGATGTTGGCCACGCTGGTTACCAGGTCTCTGTGTGTGCCTTTAACAAGGGCAAGTTGAAGGTGAGGCTTTTTCTCCACATACTTTCTGTGGTGGTCGTTCTTAACCGTCACAGCATGTTAATATTCTGGGCAGGGTTAGGTTATTATTGTTAACTAAATCTAAAACTATTAAAACATAAAATAAAATGATTAGATGGAAAAACTAAACTGAATTTATTAAAAAAAATGTTATACTTTAAGTTGAAGCACTAAAATTACTAACTGGAAAGAAAAAAAACAACAAAAACTAAAGCGAAACCGAAACTAAAAGTGAAATTAAACCTTTAAAAGTGACATTAAACCTGAATAGTAATTTAAAATAAACAAAAGCTAATAAAAATTACAAAAGCACTTAACAAAAAAAAACAGTAAGTATAAAAATAAAAGCTTAAAATATTAACTAATTATAATAGCATATACATGATACTACAACAACATGAATTTAGATTGGAATGCTCAATCACACTATTATTATTATTATTATTAGAGGTGGGTCAAGCTTAAATCTGCTTCGTGAGATCAGCTATAATTAAATTTTTCTATGTGCTTTTATAAATTTAGATAAAAACATTTCAGAGAATAGCTGTGACACGTAATTGCTAAGAAGAGTTTGAGCTCTGATGACGACACGGCTGTTTCACGTTTGATGACAGCGTTTGACATGCATTTCACGTTTATTCTGGCACCTTTAGTTCTGCTAGTGCTTACAGTTCTGGGCTTTATCACAGTACAATAAATAACCTATTCAGTGAAACATGAATCTGTAAATACATTGAAGTGTCTGTATTTGACATATCGCATGTGTTTAAGTATTGGACTACACGGGTATCTCGGCCATCTTGACCGTATTATGTTTGACTTGTTAAACACTATTAATTGAAAATAATATATATATATATATCTAATATTTTTATTATGTTGACACTTTGCTTAATTTACTTGTCTAGCATCATGAAATTCCCTTAAAATATTAAATAATAAATATTATTGAGACAAAATATAGTTCATTAATTTCATTAGGAAAAAAAAAAGTCACTTAGTCTGTTTTGACTGCCGAGGATCACAAGGGAACTAAATTAGGAAAACCCAAGGGTTAAAGCACTGATTTTGTAACAACTTCTACATAAGTAAATTACTTAAGTAATATTGGACTCCAGATTGTTGGCCAATGTACACATGCATGTCTAGTTCCATGAGTTTTACTTTTATGTCATGTCGACACCCGCTTTCTGTTCTATTTTAGAGCATGCATATGCTATATGAATGACTCTTAAGAAACCGTTTTTAAAATGTGTAGTTTTGCACAGTCTAATTGGTAGCAACAGTTTGACCCTCAGTGCTTCTGTTGGCTGATTAACGTAGGTCCTGGGTTCTGCGTTTGATCCTGAGCTGGGTGGTAAAGACTTCGATGAAGTGCTGGTCAAGTACTTCTGTGAGGAATTTGCGCAGAAGTACAAGCTGGATGTGCGATCGAAGCCCCGCGCTCTGGTGCGTCTCTACCAGGAGTGCGAGAAACTGAAGAAACTCATGAGCGCCAACTCCTCGGACTTGCCACTCAACATTGAATGCTTCATGAATGACATCGACGTCTCAGGCACGCTCAACAGGTTAGTAACCACATGCCAACAGCTAAACTAGGAGCTTGATGTCAGGCACTGAACTGTGATGGGGAGATGTTTGTGCATTATGATGTCAGTGGGTTAATTAGTTAAAATACCATGTCTAATAATATCTTGATGACTCTCTTGTTCCAGAGGCAAGTTTGAGGAGTTCTGTGCCGAGCTGCTGGCCAAGGTGGAAGCTCCGCTGCGCAGCATCATGGAACAGACCAGTGAGTACAAGCGCTTTTGCATTTAGCAGCGTGTCTTTCCCGTCAAGCAGTGATGCAACTGTAGTGATTCCCCCCCCCCCTCCTATAACCAGGACTGAAGAAAGAGGACATCTATGCAGTGGAGATCATGGGTGGCGCCTCCAGGACTCCAGCCATCAAAGACAGAATCAGCAAATTTTTCGGAAAGGAACTGAGTACGACGTTGAATGCGGACGAGGCTGTGGCCAGAGGATGTGCACTGCAAGTTAGTTCTCAGTCATGGACTTTTTGACGGCCGATGCCGATATCTTAGAGCGCAGAGTGGCACATGGCTGATATAAACTCGATATATATCACACTATTTAATTCAAAGATAGTAAACACATGCATAGCAATTGCTGTAATTTTAATTTAAAAATGAATAAAAATTCAGTTGATTTAAAAAAAAAAAAAAAAAAATCTGTAAAATAATTAAGGGATAATCCATCGCTGTAATTTACTAATTTAATGCACGGCATGGAGGCAATGAACCACCTGACACGAAGCAGTGCATTAAATTAATTTAATGCACCACTAGTCATGCATTATCCTGCTTATACCATGGACATTTGCCAGCACTGACAAGTTAAAGCGGTTAATGATGTTTGCAGTGCAATATTTGACCGGAACAGTAAATATTACGGCTATTTTCATCAGTTATGGCTCATTATTCTGCCCGCTTTAAATCAGACACAGAGATGAAATGAGCAATAGGTAAGTGTAAGATCGCATTTATTTGAATTAATAAATTATAGCATTAATTTGAATTAATTATCGATCAAGAAAGAGAGATGAAAGTTGTGTGTGTGAAATACCTGCATCTGTGCGTCTCTCTCTACAAACAATGAAGCGGTTTAGTTACTTCAGAAACAGCGTGTTTACCTCCTTGTTGCTGAGAAATATAATTTAGTATCAAAGCTATTTTATTAATAAAAGTCGCGGAGCAGCGTTAACGACAAGTTTCTGTACTCACAAATGTTTCTGTGTGTGTGCATCAATGAAAGCAGCGCGTTAATATAGAACGATGATTAAACTGACTTGGAACTACCTGTGCATTAAACAGTTTTAATGTATACCTGCCAGCCAATTAGAATCCAGTATTCAGACAGACCATGGTATAAAGTGATTCTATTACGTTTTTTCCCCCACCACAAATAATGAAATTGGTAGCAATATGAATAAAAAGGAAGTAAGCGCTGTAACTAACAGTGCACTCCGTAATCTGTTTTTCGATCACTGGTGTCCAGCGACAGGACTGCTCTCCTGTCTACGGTCAGTTCTCACAGACCGACTGTTAAACACTGTACACTGTACACGGAGAACAGGACCGGATAAACTGAAATAGTCAATTCTACTCATAGATCTGAAGCGTGCTGTTGGATCATTACTGTAAACTTCTTTGTGACTGCACGTTACTAGAACAAATGGTGCAACCAAACGAAGTACAGAGTTACAAAGGAGCTAGTAGTTATTAAGCCTTAAGTGTGAAATTTACTTTCCAATTTAAGTAAGAACTGGCTGTGCAACCCTACCAGGCTACTAACAAAATGCAAGTAGCTACATTTAAAATGATATTAAACAGCTTCAATGTATAATTATCAGATTAAATACTTTTGTAATCACAGAATTGTGAAAATAACTTCCTGTGATGGTTTGTACCACCAGTACAACACCAGAGTTAATTTTTCTGTTGTTTCTCATAATAACTGCCTACAGTGTTTCCTAGTGTTGCAAACTAATGTTTATTGTTCCTCAGTGTGCAATCCTGTCGCCCGCCTTCAAAGTGCGCGAGTTTTCCATCACAGAAGTGGTTCCCTACCCCATCTCTCTGAAGTGGACCTCAGCAGCTGATGAAGGCATCAGGTGCGTTCTTGGTTCTGTGTGTGTCGTGATTAACTCTTAGTTCACTGTTTTAAAAGTCACATGCTGTCTTGCACTGCAGTGATTGCGAAGTTTTCCCGAAGAACCATGCCGCCCCCTTCTCTAAAGTGTTAACTTTCTACCGGAGGGAGCCTTTCTCTTTAGAGGCCTACTACAACAATTCCAAAGAGTTGCCATATCCGGATCCTACCATAGGTGTGTTGGGAATGCTCTGCACAGTACTGCTTCATTTAGTACATTACACTAGTCCACACAAAACAAAATCATATTCAGAAGCCTATTGTTTTACTCTAATAACGTGTGAAAATAACAAACAAACAGGTTGCATTTTATTTCACAGTACGTGCATTTGTAAACATTTTTTAATTTGCAATTTATTTTTATCGTTTAATGATTTTCCATTAAAGACTTTGTAATGTAGCATAGAGTGTAAGTGCATTGATTCAGCAACCACAGTCGCAAACAATATAGTTGAGATTCATGTTTGGCTTTAATACAGTTCATCACTGAGAAGGTTTGCTCACAGGTTTATTCGCAGCAAACTGCACAAGCGGCCCTGTGAAGGAAGCGCAATGGAGATCGCTAAACTTCAACATACTTGTTTGTCAATGTTTTCAAATCATCAGTGCATTTTTTGCAGTGCAGAGAGTGTGTGTGCGCTCCAGATGATTGTGTTGCCAGGTTGTGAAGATGGGCTGAAAAAGTCCATCTAAGAGTTTGCATACATTATTGGGAGTTTAATCTCTTGATATCTGGCAATCCCAAGCAAGAAAGCTTGTGGAGGCTTGTTATCAATGCAAGATAATATAAATGTCAAATAAAAAACTATGTTTTCAGGATTCAATCAGCGAGCTAGCTTTACAGACGATTATGCTTAATCGAGAGAACCATAAATCATGATTCTGATTAATTGTGCAACCCTATTGACTGATTTTTGCCTGCCCGCAGGCCAGTTTACTATCCAGAAGGTGGTGCCTCAGCCGTCAGGCGAGAGCTCCAAGGTGAAGGTGAAGGTGCGTGTGAATGTGCACGGGGTCTTCAGTGTGTCCAACGCCTCACTGGTGGAGGTTGTGAAGTCTGCTGAGGGAGAGGAACCCATGGAGATGGACACTCCAGCCAAAGAAGATGAGGTAAAGTCATCACTGCTGATGGCATTTCTAATGGTTTTGTCTATCCCATCACATCAGGGGATCCACTTGGCGCAGAGCAGTTAGCTCTAAAGCATTAGCTGTAAAAATGTGACTTGTTTTGTGAGCATTAGTAAAAAATTTAAACGTGGAAGGGAATCCTCTTACTGTCGTTCTGCGTGTGTACAGAATACAGGAGTCTCTCCTGAAATGAATACTGTTGAGATTGATAACCATAACTGAAGCTTATATGGAAGCTCATTTCTGCTACAGAATAAAAATATATAAAAAAATAAGGTCTTTGCAAATTTCTCACAATTTAGATTTCTCAAAATTGCAAATTTGTATCTTGCAGTTGCAAGTTCTAAACTCAAAATTCTGACTTTTCCCCCCACTGGATTCAAAAGTGTGAAGGGGTAGGGGGGGAAAGGTCAGAATTGTGAGCCTAAAAAGTCGCAGTTGCTATTATTATTAATTTATTTTTCATTCTGTGGTGGAAATAATCTTCCATACATTTACACTTGTGAGATGCAAAAACAAAAGTTTATAGGACCATTCAATATGACTCCTAAAGCTCGAGTGTGTTTGTGGCCATAGCCATTTACAAGACCCTGTGAACATTCATTGTATTTGCTCCTTAAAGAACAAGATGCAAGTGGATCAGGAAGTACAGAAGGCTCAAGGGGATGATCAGAAAGAACATGCTGATAAGAAATCAGACACTGAAGACATGGAGGTGTGTGAATACACTTGCACACCAACACCAAATATACAGCATTTCAACAAATACAAAGCATGCGTTTCCAATTGCAGCCTGCCTGTTGTGCATGTAAAGTTCATTTCTTCTGACAGACTGATGCTTTTATTATTTGTATTTTATTGTCATATGAAATATCTAAATAATGTAAAAGAAACCGAGGAAGAAAAAAGGGACATAAAATCAAAAATGTCATTTTTAAATGGCATTGTACAGCTTGTATGTGCCCTCATATGAATATTATACCAGGCTTATGTTTGAGAAGACCCAAATTTTGCATTGGCAACCCAACACGGTACCAAAAGTGAACTGCATTGGTCCGATTTCATACAAAATGATTCAAATGACACTGGTAGGAAAAATGAGCAATTTTGGTTTATAACTGTAATTTGTTGGTTTCAGACTCTCGACAGCCAGTTATTCACTGCAGGAAACACATTGTTGTGATTGTCATGCTTTGTAGTCTGGACAGTCTTTGAACGTTGCATAGTTTCAATGGTGTTTTTCACAATACACATTGTTTCAAAGCAGCTTTACAGAAGATTTAAGTGGCAGTGGTGAACTGGAGATCTGTAGCTAGAGAAATAACTCCATAAGGTGGAGAGGAAAACTTTGAGAGAAACAAATAAATGTTGATTTGACCAAAATACACAGTACAGGAAGAGTCATGTGATTGATTAAACAGACATAATGCGTTGGAGTACTGCATCACTTCGCCTGTTTAATGGTAAAACAGAGTTTGATTGGACACAATTTGACATCAGTAACACAGATATGGGAGCCTTTTTTTCCCCTTTGAAACCCACAACCCACCACTGCTCTACAACACAATGTTTGCAATGAAAAATGGGAAATTAACTAACTATAATGACTTTTAGACTTCAACAGAAGACAACAAACAGGAGGAGAAGAAGAATGAACAGCCTCCACAAGCCAAGAAAGCCAAAGTGAAAACAAAGACAGTGGATCTGCCCATCGAGAACAGCCTGAACTGGCAGCTGGCCGGTGAAGCGCTCAATCTGTTCATGGAGAATGAGGTACGGCACAATGCGCAAAGCACTCGAACCACACCACAGCGATCAGTTTCTCTGATTAGCGTTCTGTAGGAGAAGCTAGAGCTGCACGATTTGTTTCAAAAAGAGATCATGATTCTCCCACGATTCTGAACTAAAGTAAAATAACATGTAATTTACTAGAGGCTGTAATTGCTGCAGTCTATTAAAATGTTTAATTTGAATGAATTATTTAAGAAAAATTGGTTTGAATGAATGATTCAATGATTCACTCATAAATACTTAACTTGTTTCATTACTGGATGAATCCGTGTTTTTGCACGAATCTTTAAAATGAATGAATCAATGACAGTCAATTGTCGCCACCTAGTGTCAATCAACTCAAACGTTATTTGAAGAGCTAAATACTTTTTAAAAGGTGATTTACTCCATTTGGATTGCTACAGTAGACGTCAGTGTTTATATCCAAACTATAAACCTTTATCCCAGTACTTCTGTGATTAATATGAATGACTGTGTCGTTGAAAAGAAGCTGTTTGTGAAGCTGTTTCGGCAGCGCGAACGCAGATTTGAATGTTTCGGCATGACTTTGACAACGATTTGCCTGTGTCTATTACACATTTGACATTTAGAAATAAGATCACGTGGGGGTTTTATTCGAGATTGCAGACTTTTGACGATTAATCGTGCAGCTTTAGGGGAAACACTGAAGGATTTGTTCCCTTTTGTATGTGCATGAAACACCACTCACACAAAAGTC
This sequence comes from Sinocyclocheilus grahami, assembly GCF_001515645.1. Taxonomy (NCBI): domain Eukaryota; kingdom Metazoa; phylum Chordata; class Actinopteri; order Cypriniformes; family Cyprinidae; genus Sinocyclocheilus; species Sinocyclocheilus grahami. The sequence continues at coordinate 443,061 of NW_015505989.1, forward strand.
ACTTTTAAAATCAAGCAACTTTTCTTCTTTTTTCATCTTCATATTGCTTGATAAAGCTTACTGGAATATAAAAATGACTTAATCAGTGCTGGGTAGATTACTTACAAATTGTAGTTTGTTACTGATTACGGATTACATGATAACTGTAGTTAGTAACTTAATCAAGGTTACTCATTTTAGGTTATTATTATAAATTACCTTTGATCTAATTTACCATTAAATGTAACATAGAAATAACAAAGCAAAGAGAAAGAAAATATATTCCAATTTTTTATATCAACATCATAAAATGCATTGAACATTACATTACACCAGTGTTTCCTGAACTGGGCTTAATTTAAGAACTACAGTGCATTTGTAAGTGAAAATGAACAATTAATTAAATCATAAAAATCTAAAATAAACATAATTTAAACACTTGAACACTGATAAATGACTGTCTGCCAATCCAGGCGCCTCTTCTAGAGTTGGTTGCTGACGTTGTGTTTTCTTGCCTGTAGGGGAAGATGATTATGCAGGATAAGCTGGAGAAAGAAAGAAACGATGCAAAGAACTATGTGGAGGAATATGTTTATGAAATGAGAGACAAACTGCACGGAGTGCTGGAGAACTTTGTCAGCGAGGCTGTGAGTATCTACATGCATTTGCCTTCATTCATAAAGATACCTGTGTTTATAAGTGATGGTTTTTATTAAGCAACGTCTTTCAATTCAGGATCGAGATTCTTTCTCCTTGAAACTGGAGGACACTGAAAACTGGTTGTATGAAGAAGGAGAGGACCAGCAGAAGCAAGTATACATCGATAAACTGGTGGAGTTGAAGGTAGGTGTGACTGATTTGTTGACATTTGAAATCGTCAACCTTTTAAAAAGAATGAACAAAAAAAAAAACGTTTGCTCCTAGAAACTGGGAGAGCCGATTCAGAAGCGATACACGGAGGCAGAGGAGCGGCCAAAAGCTTTGGATGAGCTCGGAAGGCAAATCCAGCAGTACACGAAAGTCGTCGAGGCTTATAAGGCCAAGGTAATCACTCGTTAAGTCCAGTCACATTTATTTATATAGCGTTTTATACAATACAGACTTTTTCAAAGCAGCTTCACATTAGCAAACCGTAAAATAAAAGTAATAATATTGTTAAATTGAAACATTTAACTTCAGCTGAAAAGCAGCTCTACAAAAAGACAAGTCTTTTTTTTTCAGCTCAAGATTTAGTTAATTTCAATAACCGTCAAAGTTAGTGCTTGTTTTGTTTTCATCCAATATGTCAGTGCAATTGAATCGATAAAATTACTGAATATTAAAGGTAGGGTAGGTGATTTCGGAGAGGCTAGCAATAGCACGCTAGCTTTGAATGCATAAGATCTCACCCTCCCTGCAAATCACTCTCCAAAGCCACGCCTCCTCTAAAATACAGGCAGCGACATGATGAGAGATGGTGTTGGTGGAGGATTGAATGCAACGCTGTCAGATTACGTCATGTCGCAAAAAAATTATGATAACGGCTGCCATTCTCGCTCGCTCTGCAGTAGCGTAATGGAAAGCGCTGATGATGCAGCATGTCTGCGTGAACCGGGTGCATGCAGGTTTGCAAATACATACACTGACAGGCAGGTAGGACAGCCTATCGTAGCCCTCGGACTGAGAGATATGATTGGACGAACATTTTATGTGCTATGACTTCCACAGACCATATAAATACATTTAGACCAGTTAAATTAGTGATTGCTGTTGGGATGTGAAGAGACTTTCAACCAGCATAACAAAAAAATGTTTTGAACCAGATAACCTACCCTGCCTTTTAAGTGTCTTTTAAACCCCATTAGTTTCTTTCATAGGGTAACATTGTTGAAAACATTTGGATGAATCACATTATTTGTTATCTCTAAACTCAGGATGAGCTGTATGATCATTTGGATGAGCTGGAGATGATGAAGGTGGACAAGCAGGTGAATGAAACCATGACCTGGATGAACAACAAAATGAATCTGCAAAGCAAACAGGGTCTCAGCCAGGACCCTGTGGTTAAAGCTCAAGAGATTCAGGCCAAAACAAAGGTACAAACTTCATTTAGTATTTTGGTTATCCGTATGGCTCAAAATCAGCTAAGGGGTACTTAAATGTAACAAATCATGTAAAAATGTATTATGTTTTATTGTAAAATGATAGTGAGAAGATACTGATCAAACTACATTATATTAAAAACACCCGTCAAGTTCCAGAAATGTCAGCATATGAGAGTTAAATTGGACGACTACATGGACTCACACTCATTTAACAGTTCTAATCTATCGCCAAAATTAGGAAAAATTATTGAAAATATTCAAATTAGGAATGCCAGAATCCTAGTCAGAATGTGTGGTTTGTACATAAAAAAACAAAAACGATGTATTATGTAACTCCTTGTGTATTACGTACATTAAGGTCTCTGACAACAGCATGTTTAAGCCGCTCAGGCCGCTATTTTCTCCTTCTCAGAAAGATGACGATGACGTAGTCAAAACTGCAGCTGAGCTGCAGAATTAAATTTCTATTCTTTTAATTCAGCTACGAGGTCATGCTATGACGTATCAATCTGATACGAGTTCGCAGATCACAGTTCTCCAAACTCGAACTTTGGAACACAGCGACTTCGCATGAGCTTGCTTTTCCGCTCGTCCGCTTTTGCATGCGTATGATGGACGCGATAATGTGTGTAAGGGGTGAGAATATGTTTGATTTCTGGGTATTATAAAACACCTTGGAGATGTTCGAAATGGTTTTTGTGTAGCTCATTATACTTATTTTACAGAATGAAGCTAATTTCATGACTTCTCTGACATGTTTGGCTTGTCAAAAATGTTACGTTCTGTAACATTTACTGTTGCAAACTTAACTTTTTTTGTAAATCAAGTTCATTTTTATTAGGTAAGGAGTGGTTTTGATGCACAAAGTTGTCTTTATTGTCTCTTATAACACAAATCTTTTATTTAAACCCATGAAAATGCAGATCCTGCTGTAAATACTCATGAAAAATCACTTTTTAAACCTGTTGTTTCAGTCCCCTTAGCAGGTTTTGACCCATGTATGTCCTCTTGAGAACTGAATCTTCTAACTATATCTTCATCGTTACACAGGAGCTGTATTCTGCTTGCAATCATATCGTCACCAAACCCAAGCCCAAAGTGGAGCCTCCAAAGGAGGAGACTGCAGCCGAACAGAATGGCCCTCAAGCCCAAAGTCTCCCAGCTCTGAAATACTTCAGTCCTGCAGGATCAACACTTACTGAAGGTCTCTGGATTGTGTTTCACAGCTACAGCACAATTATTGGTTTGCAAATTTATTCACATGACATTTGTAAGCATTTCAGTTCATATTATTTAAAGGGCTAATACAGAAGAAGGTTTCCCAGCTCTATTATCCTTTTATGGCAGCTAAGCGCTTAATTACCTCACGGCTTCATATGTATTAGGACCTCTGATCTATAATAGATAACATTTATAGATCAGTGATTAGGACTTATACTAACGTTGCCTGGTAACGTTCCTCGAGCGCTCTGCGATTAATTTGTAGGCCACGCCCACTTTAACGACCGCAACAGTTAAAACTCGGGTTTGTGCGCTTGAAGTATAGCTTCTCAAGTACGCTTGTAGTGTAGCTTCTGAAGTATGCTTGTTAGGAAAGCGTCGAGTAAATGCATGAAATGTAATCGGGTGTATAAATTATAAAACTGAAATGAGTTCACTACTCAAAAGTGCAGAAGTATGCATCATAAGCAGTCAAATTGGTGAGGCTGATTAGGCATGATATTTTATGATATATGTTAACTTCCTCCGAGATATTTCAAGTGAATATTTTATTTTAAGTGTTTTGGGAATCCCTGCATAACATGAACAAACATTAATAAACATGAAAACAGCAGTGATATTACACAAGCCCAAAGTCTCCCAGCTCTGAAATACTTCAGTCCTGCAGAATCAACACTTACTGAAGGTCTCTGGATTGTGTTTCACAGCTACAGCACAATTATTGGTTTGCAAATTTATTCACATGACATTTGTAAGCATTTCAGTTCATATTATTTAAAGGGCTAATACAGAAGAAGGTTTCCCAGCTCTATTATCATTTTATGGCAGCTAAGCGCTTAATTACCTCACGGCTTCATATGTATTAGGACCTCTGATCTATAATAGATAACATTTATAGATCAGGTGATTAGGACTTATACTAACGTTGCCTGGTAACGTTCCTCGAGCGCTCTGCGATTAATTTGTAGGCCACGCCCACTTTAACGACCGCAACAGTTAAAGCTCGGGTTTGTGCGCTTGTAGTATAGCTTCTCAAGTACGCTTGTAGTGTAGCTTCTGAAGTATGCTTGTTAGGAAAGCGTCTAGTGGAAAACACCCCGGGCGCAACGCGACGCCGATGAGAGCTGCGCCGTGCTACAGTACGAAGCGGTTCACCTCTAGTCCTGCGCTGCTTATCGACACGTTATAACTTGTCATTCTTTAACTCCTAGGTTTTCAAAGGCATGGGGCTAAACGCAGCGCTCGCCAGCTTTCGAAGTTAAAAGCATACGGATGCAACAAAGACAGGTTTGATTTCTGCCAAATGCACTAAAGTTATGCCTGTGAATGAATCATGAATATTAATGAAGAGAAATCTGTGAGCCTTTCAAACAAGAGCTTTAGGATTCGTCCCAGTTTGCCTACTTATATTCTACGCCTTAAAAGTATGTTGTTGTTTTTAATTGAGAAAACGTAGATGCTTTGAGTTTGTAGCAGAGAAGTAGATAAACCTCGGGACGAGCTGCGCTCTCTCGCATAGTTCCGTCTGTCACGGTTATCGTCCTCGTATACGGTGTTGGGGTAACGCGTTACAAGTAACGCGAGTTACGTAATCAGATTACTTTTTCAAGTAACTAGTAAAGTAACGCATTACTTTTTAATTTACAAGAGAATATCGAAGTTACTTTTTCAAATAAGTAACGCAAGTTACTTTTTTCCCCCCAATTTAGTGATTGACAGCTCTCCTGTCCACATGTTGAGAGAAATCAGATGTTAAAATAAATATGAATATGCATTAAATCATCTCACACACACACACACACACACACAAAATACACAGATTCAGTATTCCTCAAAATGAATAAAAATAATGCAACTCGGATTATGATTAATTAATCGAATTATCGAACCTGCAATAATTAATTGTTAAACAACACAAATATGCTTTATGTATTTAATCCCATTCTATATGCTTCTGAGCTTCGGTGATCCAGGTCAGCCGTACTAATAAGCACAAATTACTCTAGACGAACATTTGTGTCTTTTTTTTTATTCTGCTGAAGAGTGTTGATATTTCTTCTTCTGCATTCTACGGTACGGACGTGGATGTACTTTCCCTTCAGCCTGAGGCGCATTCGTTTCACTTTTGGTGTGAAAAGGCTTTTATATTTGCCAAAAATATATATTTTTTTATTTTAAAAACAAACAAGCAAGCCCTGTCCAGATTCACTTCTCAAACTATTTTGATCTGCCAGTTTCATGCAGTGAACTCTGCTCCTGTTTTTGCGTAATGATCTGATTTGATCTGAGCTGCATCAATGTTGTTGCCAGTGTTGGGAAGGTTACTTTGGAAATTACAAATTACCCTATTTAAAATGTAATAAGTAGTGTAACCATTCCAATCACTTTATTAACATTACAGTAGTGCTCAACACTAATTACTGTCAGACTTTCAAAATCCTTCATCACTTGAATTAAGATGATAAACATTTAATTTTAAAGCACAGCCACCACAAAATCCGACTTTAGCACCGCTTTTTACTTTGAGATCGTTGTGAGGTTAAATACAGATTTAAATTCATAAGATATAGTTTAATGGCTATGATGCTGTTTTTGAAATCAAATCTTTGCATAGTTATGACAAGAAACACTGGCATCTAACAATGCCTTGGGGAAAAAAAGTTAATCTTAAAAAAATAAAGCATATACGTAAACCCAAATAGGAAATAAAACCGTTATCGAATAAGCATGTGTCCTGAAATATTGGTGTCTCATATTTTAAAGCAGTCATATTTTGAGTTAAAGCAAATATGTGATTTTGGGTGCAGCCTCATTCAAGTCTCGCATACACATGTGGAACATTATCATGCGAGGCAGCATGAACTACTTAATATTCATGAGCTAAACCACTGGCACGGTGGAAGATGGTTATGAGCATCATGTTTGCTACTAATGCGATAAATGTGTTTCTTTATTCTGCGAATTTCAGTTCCAGAGCTATAAAGGCAGGTGGAAGATGTCTGAATGGCCAGTCGTTGATTTCAGGATGCAGGAGAGGTCATGCTGAGGTACGAGCGCTCTGATATCACTGCTGAGCTCTAACAAGGAGTTTGTGTGAATGAGTCTAAAGTCTGCAAGCTGTACGAGTCAGACTGGGTCTGCAGACAGCCATATGGTGTCTAGTAGTGTAACAACTCTCCTCTGCTCTCAGCAGGGCATGTCGACTCCCAGTGCCTCCAAGGACTTCAGCCAGGACTCCACAAGTTGGTTTTGAAGCGCCCTGTTCAATGCTTTGAGTGGTTATATTTCCTCACGGACCTATGCAGATCTGTTCTCTGTTCTTGACCAGGTCTCACGATGCCCTCTGGTGTTTCCAGCTTCTTGCTGGATTGCTTGGATGTAGATTCTCCAGCTTCAAACACGGACTCCACGCTTTCATCCATCGAGGAGTTTCGCAAAACTGACAATTATGGTATAATTAGTTTTAGAACTCTGATTAAAAGAAGATTAGTTCAGCCAAAAATGTATGTCTGAGTGTGTCTCGGAAGAAATCATTAGATGCAATATTTGACTTTCTAGTGCTTTCAGTGAACATTACTGTTTGGGTATCTCTCATGACACTCAGATGAGGGGACAGCCTTACTTGATGAAGATGGGATGATGAACACCGTGAAAAACTCAACTCTTCTAGATCACAGCCATGCGCAGGAGTTAGCGCTGCAGCAGCCTCCAAATCTCTCCTCCATTCTCGGTATGTCATGGCTGTTTATCATTCATAGCTGCTATTAATGCAGCGACTGCTGATGCATTTCACACAAATGTTTTAGCGCCGTGTTGTCAATATGAAAGGCTGTTTGACATTTATTTTATGCAGAACTATCATTAAACCCTGCTGAAGAGAAATCGTTTTCTTTGTCACCTATTTGGTAAGGCCTTTATAAATGCATATATACACAGACTATTCAAATTGTGTGTGTATGTGTGTGTGTATATATATATATGTGTGTGTGTGTGTGTGTGTATGTATTGGGGAAGTCGTGGTCTAATGGTTAGAGAGTCGGACTCATAACCCAAGGTTGTGGGTTCGAGTCTCGTACCGGCAGGGATTGTAGGTGGGGGGAGTGAATGTACAGCGCTCTCTCCCACCTTCAATACCACGACTGAGGTGCCCTTGAGCAAGGCACCAAACCCCCAACTGCTCCCCGGGCACCGCAGCATAAATGGCTGCCCACTGCTCCGGGTGTGTGTTCACTGCTGTGTGTGTGCTCTTTGGATGGGTTAAATGCAGAGCACTAATTCTGAGTATGGGTCACCATACTTGGCCACATGTCACTTCACTCACTCACTTTATGTATGTATGTGTATATATATGAGAGAGTACTTGTCAAAAGTTTGGAAACATGATTTTAAAAAGTTTTTAATGAAGTCTCTTCTGCTCATCAAGGCTGCATTTATTTGATTAAAAATACAGTAAAAACAGTAATATTACGAAATATTATTGTCATTTGAAATAGCTATTTTCTATGTGAATATATTGTAAAATGTAATTTATTTCTGTGATGTGCAGCTGTATTTTCAGCATCATTCCTCCAGTCTTCAGTGTCACATGATCTTCAGAAATCAGTATAATATTCTGATTTGCTGCTTAATTATTATTGATGATCAGTTATTAATAATGGTTTACATTTTTATCAATGTTTTTGCAGCTTAATATTTTGTGGAATTTTTATTTTTTTAAATTCTGGATTCTTTGATAAATAAAGTTCAAAAGAACAGCGTTTATTTGAAATAGAATCTTTTGTAACATTATAAATATTTTCACTCATTTTTCATATTTGCTGAATAAAAAGCATTCATTTCTATTAAACACACACACGTCACAGGGAAAAATTACATTTTAAAATATATTACAATAGAAATGTTTTTTTTTTAAAATTGTAATTGTAATTTATTTTGAGCCTTGTTGAGTACAAGAGACTTCATTAAAAACATTAAAAAATCGTAATGTTTCCAAACCTTTGACAAGCACTGTATAATATGTGCTGAAGGTCATCACAAAGAATGTACTTTAATGATATATTTCTCAGCCTCTCTCCTTTACGTGTGCCCTCTGAAACCTTGGCATCAGATATTGCATCAGGTACTTGAGTTTCACTCCGTGGAAGTTTTAAATACTGTAGACTTTCTTTTTTTGTTTTTTTAAAAAATGAAATAAAGCTCTGTTTCTGCTGTTTGCAGGATGTGTGTTCAAATCAGCTAATGAGAGAACACCTGTGAATACTAGGGTTGTAGTTCTTTCCCCTGTTGTGAAAAAGGTGATTAATACTGCATTACGTCTTTCATATTATGCCTATGTATGGTCACATTCATAAGTGCTTCCCTCTTGCATTCTACTAGAAGTGAGGAATGCTCCTGATGGTCACTGTGTCTGTACATACAGCAGAACCTCAACAGGATAACGAGAAACCCCTTTCTTTTCAGTGTTTTGCAGAACAGGAAAAGCCAATAAAATGCAGAAAAGTGACGTTCAGCGATATTGTGAGCATTCGGAATGTATCGAGCCATAAACGTGGTAAAACAGACCAGCAGGACTCTGGAGTAAAGCCGGTTCACGCAAGCGGAAGCGTGTCGGTGGAACCCAGAGACATTTCCTCATGGCCTGTGACGGTTTTTGACTTTGCAAATGAGCGTGAGAGAGAAGCCTTTTTCCAGAGACTGAAACAAACACGCTCCTTTAAGTTTCCTGCCAAACCGGTAATTTTCTTGTCTCATTTCCCCGTATTGACATTTTTCAAATCTAAATGGAATTCATGTTCCTTGTGTGTGCATTTGTGCTCTTTCTAGATAACCTCTGTCTGAGGACTTCAGTCTTGCTCACAAGATTACTGGATCATCGCCTCTGACCAGCAGAGGGCAGTCAACACCTGCTTAAAGCTAATACAAACATTAGTGTGTGAGTTTAATGGCCATGCAGTGTTTCGAAGACCTCGAGATGGATGAACACGTGCGCACTGGAGCGAGACCGTTCAAAGAGCTGAATCGAGAAGAACTTACCTGATGATTTTAATGCACAGTCAGCAAAATGAGAAAGCAACAATGCCTTGCAGTGATTGTGGAATAGATGTGTACATGCCAAATATAGGTTTTAAATGGAAAGAGAGCTTTACAAATTAAATTATTTAAATGAGATGTTTAGGTAAAAGATGTATGCGTACTAAAAGACGAATAAAGAACATTCTTATTGTGCATTTGATCTTTCTTTTAATGTTTTCGTGTGAAATACAGCTTCCAAAACATCAACACAGCCATTCTGACCACGTGGTCCACGAACCAAAATATCAGCCAATCAGGAAAGCGGAGGGGAGCGCAGCGAACACTCGACCAATCAGAGAGCAGTGGCGTTGCCAAGCAGCTCGTGTGACTAACGGCAGTCATATGACTGGCCCACAAATGGAGTCCGTCTGCGGGAGTCGAGTGTGGCTCGAGAGTTAAACACAAAAACTCCAGAATTGTGGGTCCATTATGGCCCCCACGTTATTTCATAAACTCTTCAACAAAAGAAACGCGTTCTCGCCGCCCGCGAAATGCAGCAAAGAGGACGCGGTGCTCAGGTACGTGTCGAGCTTTTCTTCTCCAGCTTCCGGAGAGCAGCAACAGAACAGATTCTCCTGAATCAGTGTGACATATTCTGCTGGGGTTCTGTTGATATGTACATGTATGCAGCTTGGAGTCGTGTGTGTGTGTGTGTGTTTATGGCTGCGTCAGGTTATCTCCATCTGTAGCCTGAATGTTTAGCCTCATGCTAACGTTAGTTAGCTTCAGTCGACGCTGCCTGTTGGTTTATGTCACCGAATCTGACTAGCCTAGAGTCCTAGATTTTTCTTTCTCTCTCTAAATGTACTCAGAATTTTCTGTTGGCGATGATAAAGGCAGCTGCTAAGTCTCTGGCGTGCATTGAGTTCGTCTGCCTGAAACATGCAGGTCATACGGGGACGCAGATGCACGTAATAAGCGTCACCACGTTCCTGCTATCAGACTGTGTGCGTGCGTGCGTGCGTGTGTGTGAGAGTGTAAGTGTGTGTGAGAGAGTGTAAGTGTGTGTGCGAGAGTGTAAGTGTGTGTGTGTGTGTGTAAGTGTGTGTGCGAGAGTGTAAGTGTGTGTGTAGAGTGTGAGTGTAAGTGTGTGAGAGTGTAAGTGTGTGTGTGTGAGAGTGTAAGTGTGTGTGTGTGTGTGAGAGAGTGTAAATGTGTGTGTGTGTGAGAGTATAAGTGTGTGTGTGTGAGAGTGTAAGTGTGTGTGTGTGAGAGTATAAGTGTGTGTGTGTGAGAGTATAAGTGTGTGTGTGTGAGAGAGTATAAGTGTGTGTGTGAGAGAGTATAAGTGTGTGTGTGTGAGAGTATAAGTGTGTGTGTGTGAGAGGTGTGTGTGTGTGTGAGTGTAAATGTGTGTGTGTGTGTGAGTGTAAATGTGTGTGTGTGAGTGTAAGTGTGTGTGTGTGTGTGTGTGTGTGTGTGTGAGTGTAAATGTGTGTGAGTGTGTAAATGTGTGTGAGTGTAAGTGTGTAAATGTGTGAGTGTAAGTGTGTAAATGTGTAAGTGTGTGTGTGTGTGTAAATGTGTGAGTGTAAGTGTGTGTAAATGTGTGTAATTTCTAAGAACTATAATTGACAGCATACACAAACAAAAAATCTGCTTTTCTAAAACAAGTAAAATTCAGTAATAAAAAAAAAAGGCAAACAACAGCACAAATAAATGCAATAGAATAAAGAGAGCTATGAAACTAAGTTTTTCAGGTTAAGTAAGTTTTTATTCAGGTAAGACACCTGTGTTATTTTACATTTGATTACTTTAATTTCTTTAGTCTTCATTGTAAAAATTAAATACAGATTAATGCGTACCATTAAAGTTATAAAACGTATTCAGTCAAGAGCAGAAAGTGATTTTCTTTGTCTTTGGTTCTTTGATTAACATGACAGACAGCAGCAGGAATATTGGACTGCGGTCCCTTTAAGAGTTTATCCACGGACTCAATATACTGTTTCTCTTTCTCAACTATATAACGTTCCAAAACTGACTGTGTTTAACTGGATACTCGCCAAGACGGACATTTTGACATCATTTTGTATGTATTTGAATGTTTTAGCGCAGTTAGCCACTCATTTTGGTATTTGTGGCTCACAAGCTGTTTGAGACTGAGCGCGGACTGTGCGCTCCACTAATATAGATCAGTTCTGGTGTGCGAGCGTTTCGTGTAAGCGTGAAACCTGCAGGAATGATTATAATGCGCAATTAGGGGTATGCGATATTGACAAATTATATCTCGATATTTTCTGGGATTTTATCGATAACGATAATTAGACGATATTTTGCTGAGTGTGTTATTGTGCTGGTATCTTAAGGACTGCCGAAGACAGCTGGCTCCTAAAGTTTTTAATATTCTTCATATTCTGTGTGGTGGTCGGTTCATACTGATAGAAATTAATCTTTTCCAATAAGTTTAAACTGATTTTTGCATTTTATGGGCATTTTTACCTTTTATAAAGCCATTTTCTCTAAAAGTGTCCATTATCTTTTGAGTCAAATTCTTACATTTAATCAGGGAATTAGATTAATAAGACATTTGGGCTGTTACCAAGCAAATTAAATCAACACAGAAGCTGCACTTGAAGTGGCGTTTAGATGTATTTACACACATGTATTTTGTTTAATGCAAGACATGAATGCATTTAACCTGCAGTTACAAATGCATAAATAATGTTTTGATATATTAAACATAAAACGTTGAATACCGATATTTGAAATAATTTAAAACATGAAAAAAAAGCAGAAATGTGAAATGAAAACCACCAGCAGGTGGCAGCAAAGCACTGTTAATAAGCGAGTCATTGCGATTGAACCGAATCATTTAAACGGTTGATTCATTCAGGAACGAAACACCGTCATGTTGCTCAGAGACACAAAACAGTGGCTGTATTCGGAATGATTTTTGTTGGCGAAATAGAGCAAAAACAAGCAATATGGTGTCTAAAACGTAAGTCTCTTAATTAACTTATTGTTTATTGAATTCAATGTCACATTTGTAATCATACGGCACTCTTCGTGTGAAATTGAATAACTATATGAAGTGGTATAAATATATTAATTTTCTGCCATCATGTCTTGAATTTGTGATCATTCTAAATGCATTTTAATAGACTGAATCATGCAGTGAAAGAAAACACACTAAATGCGCACACGCACTACTCTAGCCTACACGTAATGTATGCGTGTGCTCTGTAGGGATGTTTTGCATGGTTTTTGCAAAATACTCGATAATGTCAAATCGCACATCGTTAAAACAACAATTACGATATTATTGCAAACGATATATATCGCACACCCCTATGTGCAATACAAGCACTATTTAACCGGAGCGAATGAGACGTGAGTGAGAGAGAAGGGGTCATCGGAGAGATGAGAGTGAGAATGCGCAGCTGACGTTGTTGCTTGTGCCGCTGGTAACAAAACGGATCGGCTCGGAATCGGAAAGAAGTGAGACTGACCGACCGATCACTGCTCCCTGGCCGATCGATCGGTGCATCTCTAGTTTTTACTCAAGTAGCCATTTCTACTTGATAAAATATAGAATATGATATTCAGTTTGTTTAATTTTTTAAATGTAGTGTTTTTACTCGCAATCAAAATATAAATTATTATAGAATACGATATTTATCATAAAATTTTAATGACTTTTTGTATTGATTTCCATGACCTTTCCTTATCTTGAATTCACACTTTTACAATTCCCACATGCAGTATATCAAGGCTGTCCAAGATAAAAATGAATTAAATTAAATGGATTGAATTCAATTAATTGAAATAATAATGATAGTTGTTAAAGGATCAAATTAAAATAAGAAATATTATTTCAGCATACTACTTGATTTTTTTTAGCTTCTTTTGCTTATTTTAAACATTTTGTATTTTTTTTCGATAATTTTAAGTAATCTTGTGGCCCCTAGTGGGTCCCGGACCCCTGTTTGAGAACCACAGTGGTATTCTTTTATATTACGAGACCGGGAAATTATCAACATCATAAGACACGCTTACTAACATGGAAATAAAAGTGAACAATTTAAAATGGAAGAATTGATGAACACAATTGTAAATCAGGACCGCATTAAATGGTGTCTACTTTGACAAAGAGGAGCACAAGTTTTCCGTCTTTCTACTTTTAAGTACAAATTCACGAAGAAACAAGGTAAAGGAGGGTATGATAGACATCGTTAGGTTGACAGAAACATGCCCCACGGGTTCCTCTCCATTACAAATAAAATCGCGCATACAGTTAGCAGAAGCTAGAGATTACAGTTTATAGTTTTAAATATGGATATTATTCTTACAAAAATGCATTGATTCGCTTCAGGAGGCTTTTATTAACCCCCGGAGCTGTGTGGAGCACTTTTTATGATGTATTGGCGCAGTTTATTGGACTATTGAATATTAACACCCATTCACTGCCAGTATAAAGCCTGGAAGAGCCAGGACATTTTTAATTATAACTCCGATTGTATTCGTCCAAAAGAAGAAAGTCTCATATACACCTAGGATGGCTTGAGGGTGAGTAAATCATGGGTCATTTTAATTTTTGGGTGAACTATCCCTTTAAAGTTATGTTAGGACAAGTGACTGTTCATACAGACAGCAGTGTTATCATTGAATGCCGTAAGATCAGGACAGCAGCTGAACGTACCGTAGTATTTGCGTGTGTGCAGTGACCTTCTGACCTCTCATCCTGGATTATATCTTCTCCACACCACTGGCTCCTCGTGTGTGTTTGTTTGTCTCCCCGCTTTCATTTGAGGTCGCTACAGGCAGAATCTTCATCCAGATGAATATGAACACTTCATTCAGTTAATATGTGAAACATTAATTACATTAAACTTGGTGAAATGATGTTCTCTCTGTGGTTTTGTTGGCCTGTAGAGCCCGTAGAGAGGGCAGCTACATGGGTGAGCCTGCTCAGAAGAACCAAAGGGCTGCTCACATTTCTGGTTCTTTGGCAGGACAGATCGTTCTTGATTTAGCCTGAAAGCTTTGTGTGCTCTGCCAGTGCTTACCTTCAGCCAGACCCGGAGACCTCCCGCCATCTCTACACACACCAGACACGCTTTTGGAAGCAGATATAGTGTTTCCCATGCAACTGTACTAACTGCAGCAATTAATCAGCAAAGTAATGTTTAAAAAAAAAAATTTTTTAAACCAGTTAATTGATTGCGGTTTATCTAGGGTCCTATGAATTTGTAAAAAATTTTCCCAAAATCTGTTTTATTTATTTTATCTAATTTCAGTGGTTTAATTAAATTATTATAATCAAAAAGGAAGTCTAGTCAATTGTAAGTTGCAAAGACTAAAGTCTCAGATCCAAAGAGATATCCTTTATAAAAGTTAAGAGTTTGCCACGCCTACCTAAAACAGCTCGTTCTAACACGCCCCCACATGTCTACATCACGATGTGGGAAGATTTGCATAACACCGCCCAAATGTTCACGCAAAGAAAGAAGGCATAACTTTTATTCTCGCTGTAGTATTGTTGCTGCCGCCGCCGTGTCGTGAAGACGCTGTGTGCTTTGTTGTGAAAGCGAAAATACTTTGTTTGGTCTTCCAAAAGAGGACACGACTAGAAATCAGTGGTTAAGTTGTATTTACAACACTGTTCCAGAACACTTCAACCCAAATATTCAGATGCGTGCAGCACATTTTATGGAGGACTGTTTCCTGATCCTGGGAGAGTAGACTACAATGCCGGCTGTTCTGACTCACAGACTGTAAGTACGTTTTCATATTTAAAGGATTTGCCACTGATGATTCAAACGTGAGTTTTGAGCAGTGTAGAGTAGCACTTGTTGTTTGTCATTTCTCCGATCACAAATGCAGACATGGTTTTATGTTTATGCAGCGCGATGCAACGCGTAAAAAGACAGTATAAGTCATTATAATCCGTAATTATGTCCCCACTGGATGCAACAAATGCCTCGTTTATAATGGGTTTTAATGTTTTTGTCTCATCGCTCCGGCCGGACATGGCATCACAGTAACATTTCCATCACACGCTTGAGGTATTCGGCCAATCACAACGCACTGGATAGCTGGCCAATCACAGCACACCTCGCTTTTCAGACCGAGGAGCTTTGTAAAAATCGACGTGTTTCAGAAAGGCAGGGAGATAGAGGAGAAACAATAATGTACAGTATGTGGAAAATAATGTGTTTTTTGAACCTTAACCGCATAAACACATTTTATTACACCAAACACACCAAATAATGTTCTTTTTAACATCATATGACCCCTTTAAGTGTTCAATAATCTATTAAACAATATTATTGCCCTGCATATATTGAGACGCATACAAGCTTCAGTATCTGGTGTAGCAGAGCAAACTCGAGACTTGCAGGGCAGACTTCACATTTACAGCAGTCTTTCTGTGCTTCAATATTCACAGACAATAGTTCATATTGTGAACAGCCCTACTATTCATCCAACATTTGCCAAATTATGTGCTATACAGTACATTCCATTTTTATGACTGAATTCCGTGATTCTGTCTGAGTTTTCTGCATCGCTGAAATCATAGGGCTCTTGGTTTGTTTGTGCACTCAGCCGCCTGTGACTGAAGTATTGCTGCTGTCATCAAGTGTCTGTTTCTGTGTGCTCGTGACAGAGAGAGTTTGAGATGAGACGATAACTCAGTGAGTGAATCATGATGATGCGATTCACTGATGTCTCATTCTTGAACTGTACAGCATGTGAGTGTGGACTGTGGGGGTGTATGTTGTGCCGGTCAGGACTGAAGCTGGGTCTTGCACGGTCAGATTTAGTGGTCGTGTTGTAGATGGTCTGCATGAGGGGCTTTTCAAACGATGCACATGGCCGCTTGTCCTGTAATGCTGCATTGGAATGATCGTGCTCCCAGTGAAATCTCACTTCAAAGGATTTGGTCTGAAACATCGTCTTTTTGCTGTTGTTGTGATGCGTTTCAGTGCGGACAGATGGACAGATGACTTCATCTGCAAAATCCACTATTGGTTATTCTGTCACTGAAAGTATTTATAAGTGAAAAATGATTGTTAGTTGCATCTTATGAGTAGGGATGTAATGAAAACTGCAAAAAAAAATTTTTTGTAAAAAGCAGCTTTGTTTGGATCGTGAGTAAACTCCAGTGGTTGCCTCTGATTATAAATGGAAAGAGCACAGGCAAAGCCTTAGTTTGTTTATATGAAGAGATTTGTATTTATTTGATTTGTGATTTTGTTTTACAATTCCAATTTAGTTTTGTTATTTGACATTTCAATTTCACAAAGAAATGTGCAGCGTTTTGTCTGAAAAATAAAAAAAGTAGAAGCTTTCATTTATAAATTCTTAAATCTAATTTTGTTAAAAATTGTATCGTGAAAGCAGTGTCGTGAATCGTATCACATCTTGAGTTGAGTGAATCGTTATATCCCTACTTATGAGCTGAACGTGGTGTCAGTCTTAATTTTACACTTGACTAACATTTCTGGCTTTCGATGGATTCGATCACTGCAGAAAATGAAGTGTGTGTGTGTGTGTGTGTTGTAAGGCTGGTTTAGTGACGCATGCTGTAAGTTGATGCGCCGTTGACCAGCAGCTGTGCGCATTCACAGAGCTTGAGCTATTATTGTCCTCGTTGGACTCCAGTAGGCTCTGCTTGAGCGAGCTAACAGGAATGTGGCCTGGAAACATTCCCACCGCATGCATTCAAATACGACCCCAGCTCTGGATGGATTCTTTATGTAACGGCCGCTCGCTCCCAACACGTTCAGACGCAGACCTCTGCTCACAGGGAGTCCGAAGGGGATGCGCTATCTTCTCTATGCCCACATCACACTTTCTTCAGTTTCACCGCGTCCAGCGGCGCGTCTTCATGTCTTTGTCCGGCGCTGTCCAGCTCGACCTGGAGGTCACCTGACAGTCTCATGTTGTTTTGTGAATTTAGTTCATTGCTATTCTTAGCAGCGCTCTGTGCTGAGGAAGAGCGAGCCGCGGGCTGGGGAGGATGGGAAAGCGCACGGGTGCAAATGCTCCGATGCCCAGGTACCTGATGACCGCTTGCTTTCTGCTTCTCTGTGGCTTTGCAGACGGTGTGTGTGGCTGCTGTAGTAACAGCGTGGTGGCGTTTGTGTTGCCTTGTGAGTGAGGTTTTGCTGTCGGTTGTGTTCGAGCTGTAATGTTGATCAGGTCTTATGTAACGTCCAGCAGATTACGGTCAGCAGCTTAAGGACTCATTCTCATTTTGGAGCAGTACATACAGGATCACCGTGAAGATAATCGTCTAGATCTTGTCACCCGCTATGTTACCTGTCTCCCCCTAAAAATATCAGTTGCCTATTGTAACTCTCATTACTGTTGTGGAAAATGTTGTATTTTTATTTTGGCGTTAGTAATTACTAATTTTAAATTTAGTTTTTTTTTTTTTTACTGATGCTGATGTATTAGAAAGTAGGGTGGTCAATATATATACACTGCCATTCAAAAGTTTGGGATTGAAAAATAGAGAAAAAAAACAGTAATGTTTTGAAATGTTATTACAATTTCAAATAATGGTTTTCTATTTTAAAATATTTTGTAAATTTATTTCTGTAATGCAAAGCTGAGTTTTCATCAGCGCAGGATAGAATGATTGAGAAACTGGTTTCTATGAAGAATCATGATTGTCACTTTCTTCATGAAGCAGTCCAAGCCCTTATGAGTTAATTTAGCCCAAGATTAAATCAGCCTCGCTGTCATTGGGAGCGTTTTAAGAAGTCTTTTTTTACCAACTTCTATTAGACTGTATAGCTAATCAGTGCGACATAAGACAATAGATTGCATTATAGTGTTAATTGTTTACAATACTTATAATACCTTGTGGAGTTTCTTAAAAAACAAATTGTTGTGAATGTTTTGATTTTTCTTATTCGTTTATTATATAATTTGTGTGGTATGTGCTGCAGTGACGTATAAATTTCCCTTGGTGATTAATAAAGTTTATCCAATCCAATTCCTCCAGTCTTCAGTGTCACATGATCCTTCAGAAATCATTCTAATATGCTGATTTATTATCAATGTTCAAAACAGTTGTGCTGCTTAATTTTTTTTGGAACCTGCGATACATTTTTCAGGATTCTTTGATGAATAAAAACTTACAGGGGTTAATTGATGCGATTTCAATTTTTTTTTTTTTTTTTAAGTGTTACAAGCTCTTGGTGCATAAAGAAGATCTGTAAAGTTGCAAAGTCTAAAGTATCAAATCCAAAGAGATCTTCTTTATAAAAGTTAAGAGTTAACCACACCTACCTAAAACAGCTCGTTCTAACACGCCCCCACATATCTACGTCATGATGTGGGAAGATTTGCATAACGCCACCCAATGTCGTGAAGGCGCTGTGTGCTTCGTTGTGAAAGTGAAACTACTTTGTTTGGTCTTCCAAAAGAGGACGATATCTACGTCGTCATGCCTAGAGCTGATCCGTGCTGGTCGCTGAGGAAATACTTAAACTTCTCGCTGTGGATCGGCTTTCACGGTGGACGAAGCAGAGTCCAGCCCGGGGTCGTCAAATGTGGTTGCCGCAAGCCTCTGCTCACTCTAGCCCGCCGTGTGTGACACTGTGTTTCGTTGTGAAAGCGAAAATACTTTGTTTGGTCTTCCAAAAGAGGACACGACTAGAAATCAGTGGTTAAGTTGTATTTACAACACTGTTCCAGAACAATTCAACCCAAATATTCAGATGTGTGCAGCACACATGTTTCCTGATCCTGGGAGAGTAGACTACAATGCCGGCTGTTCTGACTCACAGACTGTAAGTACGTTTTTTATATTTAAAGGATTTGCCACTGACGATTCAAACGCGAGTTTTGAGCAGTGTAGAGTAGGGCTTGTTGTTTGTCATTTCTCCGATCACATATGCAGACATGGTTTTATGTTTACGTGGCGCGATGCAACGCGTAAAAAGACAGTATAAGTCATTATAATCTGTAATTATATCCCTACTGGATGCAACAAATGCCTCGTTTATAATGGGTTTTAATGGTTTTGTCTCGTCGCTCCGGCCGGGAGACGGCATCACAGTATGGTGAGGGGTGTAACATTTCCGTCACACGCTTGAGGTATTCGGCCAATTACAATGCATTGGATAGCTGGCCAATCACAGCACACCTCGCTTTTCAGACTGATGAGCTTCGTAAAAATCAACGCGTTTCAGAAAGGCGGAGCATAGAGGAGAAACAATATTGTACAGTATGTGGAAAATGTGTTTTTTGAACTTTAAACCACATAAACGCATTTCATTACACCAAATACACCAAATAATGTTCTTTTTAACAATATCATATGACCCCTTTAAAAAGAACAGCATTTATTCTGAAACGTTAAATAAACACCTTAATGAATAAAGACGGAGAATGCTCCTGTTCTGGACAAAATAAAAGTCCCACCTCCATTACTTATCGACCAATACAGATAATTAAAAAATGTTAAATATTGGCTGTTAATTAACCATTAATCTATTAGACTTATCAGTGTTGGATGATTTTTTTTGTGTACATCTACCAAGTAGTGTGTGTATAATTACTGCAAGCTAAGTAACCAGTCTTAGAGAAAATGTATTACTGGTGTTGAGTGCAGTTTTCAGTTTATTCATATGGTTTTAATAATTTATTTGAGAAAAACATACCACTATAGGATTACAGAACAATATCATTGAAGCCTCCCTCTAAAGTTTCAATTTGATTTTAACAGATTTAACCATTTCAAATTGATTAGCCTATTTTTTCAAATTGTAAAATAAAATTTTTTTTTGCATCAATGCTGTGGATGTGTTATTTAAATGTGTGCTATTGTGTATATCTTCCATTGACCGCCTTGGTCTGTAAGATATTGGCATTGTCTCGTTTCTTCTAAGCACTGGGGTGAAAGTAGAGTGAAGTTTTCTTCAGATCAGCTGTGAGGATTATGGTTGATTGAGTTTGCTTGTTTTGAAGGGGGTGGTTGTGCGTCATGTTGTCTTTGTGCACAGCTTGTTTGTGTCGATTCCTGATAAAGCGGATGATGTGCTCCGTGTCTGGATGGCGAATGAGTCCAGTCGTCAGGAATGTGACGAGTAAACAGCCGGGCGCTCTGGGCCTTTCTTCACCTGCCTTGACGCAGAGCACAGAAATAACTTGTGCCCATGCCATTCCTGCCCTCGCTGCCTTCATCCCGCTCAAAATCCTTCCCTATCCGCTCAAGGCTCCTGGCTAGATGAGTGGCAGCGGCAACCTTCTACACACACCTTGGCAATAGAATCGCCATTGGCTAGAATTTACTGGTCAGACCGATATTATTTATATATATTTAAGCTTAACTTTGTAAAATGGCACAGCTTTTTAAATATCGGAAAGTACACTCTCAGTCAGTCAAGCATTATTTAATGATAGAACTTAGGGCTGCACGATTAATCGAAATGAAATCGCAAAGACGATACATCACAATTAGGCAGAAGCTGCGATTGTCGTGTATCTTTCAGGGAAGCACGGTTCTGTGATCAGCAGTAAATCTTAATCCGAAGGCCAGAGGGAGCTCTCGCGCTGAAACTCCAAATACGCCTCGCAGAAGAAACCCAGGAAATCCCTATAGTGGTTGCTGAATCAACAGAAGAATTAACTGCTTTCATTAATTCAGCGTGACTAATAAACACATGACTGCGACAATTTATGGTTTATCTGAGTTCATGTTATTATAATTTTTATTATAATAAAGTATATAATAATGCAATGCTAATCGACATAGCCTTTATAGCCACTGCTCCGGGTGTGTGTTCACGGTGTGTGTGTGTGTTCACTGCTGTGTGTGTGCACTTTGGATGGGTAAATGCAGAGCACTAATTCCGAGTATTGGTCACCATACTTGGCCACATGTCACGTCACTCACTCACTTTATCACTGCTTAGAATACTATGAAATGTGTTGCGTGCCTTATTCCATGTTAGAAGCCACATCATCTCACAGAAGGATTTATTTCAAACACTCGACTGACGTTGAATGTAGTGAGTTTGGAGTAAAAACGTGGTATTTTCACGTGCTTTCAGATGAAGCAGCATTTACTACACAGAGCCGTACAAGCTATGCAAACAGCTTTCATAACTGCAGAACGATTTCTTTGATTTCATAATCGCGCGATTAAATCGTCTGCGATTATGAACATGATTTTGCGTAGCTTGTCAGTGAACTACGGCTCTAGTAAATGCTGCTCCATCTGAAAGCAGGTGATGGAGATTTACTACTAATCACAGAACTGGCTTTACTGACGAGATGCGCTTGGCAATCGCTTTCGATTAATCATGCAGCCCTAATAGAACTTTAGTTATTAGAATTAAAACTTGGTAACCATGTATGAATGCATATTTGTCATTTTAACTGAACTTGGTGGTGTCTTTACTGGTAAATTAATGTTAAGAGATCATGTGTGAACAGGACCTTTTAAAACAATACAGGTAAATTCCTTCTGGCAATTTACCGGTATGAGAAGTTTATTTTACCAGTAATATGCTCTGTGTGAACTAGTGGTCGACTGATATTAGTTTTTTGACAGCTGATGCCGATATCTTGGTGCCGTCAAAATAAAAGTCCTGCCTCGAACGCATCGGCCAAACAGGAAAAACTTATCTTACAAATATCGGCCAGCCACTAGTGTGACCGCAGCACAAGATTACCGGTATGAATAACATAACATAACATTCTGATGCAGATAACGCATTTACTCTGCGCAAGTCAAAAAAAAATGTCTAAAGTCGTCTAATACGATGTCTCTGGGCCAGAAGCAGCTACATGAATGTGAACGGTTGACACAAAAATGAAATCATCAACAAAAACACTGACCGCATTTACCCCTCCATGTTTACAAACACAACAGGTAAAGTCGTTCCGATAATTTTTCTGGCAATTACTGGTATTACTGTGTGAAAGGGGCTCATGTTGGTCATTCAGTGTTTCTGTAAAAAAACTGAAACAAAAAAACCTAACAATAGTACTGAAAAGATGATAATAATACAACTACGATTTCTACTACTAATAACAATATAAAACACACTAAGGATTAATGTGCTGCTGGGTTCATGAATATTAATCACGTTGTCTGCGTTCACTCGAACTGATTTGCTGAAATCAAAACGGGGACGATAATAGGGGAGCGCCAGCCAATGAGAATGCCGTTTGCGCATTAGCTCCGCCCACTACCGGAGAAACCATATCTTCTGCTTGTTCTTAAAAGCGGAAGAATTCCAAAACGAATATGGTTTACATGTGGCGCATCAATTCTGCATAATATGTAAGACTTTCTCGCTCGCTCTCTCTTTGCTTGTGTGTGTGAGAAACAGTGCTACCAGCACAGCGACAGCGAGTCGTGCTACTTCACACTCGAGTTTACGGTGCGCCAAATACAGGTGCGCTGCGCATCCATTGAGATGAACTGAAAAATAGCACAGAGTGAAACTCTGAAGCACTCAGTCAGAGTGAAAATATATCTGTGCTAAACTTACACTTAAAAATAAAATTAAAGTAAGCTTCAGTAAGTAAAATCTAACGATAAGACATCATTTAGTCGCCCAGTGAAGATTTACTCGTATTGTTGGTTGAGTGGCCCAAAACATCGCCGCTGAAGGAAGCTTGTTAGTTAAGAGTCAGTGTGTTTGTGGTGCTCATGTTCTTGTCTGTGTCCGTCAGCTGGTCGTCACCGGAGCTGGACCCCAGCCAGATCCGTCTCATCGTCTACCAGGACTGTGAGCGGCGCGGCAGGAACGTCCTTTTCGACTCGGATGCCAGAAAGAGAAGCACGGAAGATGCCCCGGTCACGGTGAGTGGTGTGAGAACCAGAGGCCTTATCTCCAGTAATAATAGCATCAGCTGACTCTGAGTGTGTAAGCATTCTTTCACATTCACATGACTGAAGGCGTGTCGAGCTCTCTGTCACGTCTGCTAGTTGTTTGTCATTAGATGTCATGAGGCTGCGGGTGCAGTGCAAAAGCCGGTTCACCCAAAAAACAACTTTTTCCACACCTGATGTTGTCATCTGACTGTGACGTGAAATGTAAAGGGAATTCTGATCTGTGTTTCCTCTTGGCAGAACAAACAGTTTGGATTGAATGTGATGAGATAAAAGAACACATGAACCTCAAAGTAATTCAGTTCATGAAGAGTGTTGATTTTGCAAAATTGATGACCGTTTCAATAATTTTTGTGCACTTAACAGGGTTTCTGCGGCTCTTAGTCTTAATTCAGTCTTCCACAAATTCAGGCCTTAAAATGTCTTAAATCAGAGCAGAAAGTCTTACATTCATAGTCAAGGCATTAAATGTTGCATGCACTGTAAAAAAAAAAAAAAAAAATTTTCAGTATTTGCCTTGTTTTCAATACAAATATATAAACAGCCTTAACTCACACATTTACTTGAGATGCAAATGAATTCTTGTTTTCTGAGAAATTGAACAAAATGGAGTTTATGCTTAAAGCAAGAACAAATGTCTGTCAGTAGGGAATGAAAACTTGTTTTCCCTTTGAATTAAATAGATTTTTTTGAGCCCATTGGCAGATATTTGTTCTTGTTTTGATCATAAACTCATAACCAGTTTCTCAGAAAACAAGACTTTATATAAATATATCTTGATTTAAGAATCTTTAGAGACATTTGCGCTGAAAACAAGACAAAAATACTGAGGAAGAACAGCACTTTTTTTGCAGTATGATCAGAAGGTTCAGTAAAAGTTATTTCCATAGTTTAGTGTTTGTGAGCAGAGCTAAAAAAAAAATCATAAAAGTAAAACATGCTCTTTAAAATCCGCTGCATGTTCATTGATGTATACTGCAGGTTCAAGCTGCTGTTGGTTTGCTGTGCAGCCAGATGAATAATAAACAGCCTGTCTAGTGTGTTCTGGTGAGGCTCTGGAGATCGCTGATCTGGAGCCGAGCTGCGGCTGCAATCACATGACGCTTTTGGCAGAGGATATTGTTTCACTAGAGAGAGAGAGACAGAGAGTCATTGACCAGGAGCAGAAGAGAGCGAGTAAGCAAACAGACGTGCTCACGAGTTGTTAAGGAAGTCATATGACAGTCTCACACGCTCGAGTTCCTTTGTGCTCTTCACAGAGCGGGACGAGACTCGGCATGAGCCATTAGAGACACTGAGCCTGGCACGCACAGCCAAAACACTCATTAACTCTGGCTTTTTCCTCATCTGTGTTTAAGAATACACTTGGCTGTTTAGAGATTTATGTCCCTCTGTTAAGTCTATGCAAACAAAACTTTTAAAGCTTCAAAATGTTCATAAAGACATTGTAAAAGCAATCCATATGAATCAAGCAGTTTAATCCAAGTCTGCTGTAGAGACACATGATGACCAGATTTCATTCACATAGACATTGACACATCAAATATGGTAAACAGAAGCTCGAACGGACTTTAGTGACACTTGTGAGCAAACCACTCGTGCGTCAAGCCAGCGTATCATATTTGACGTGTGTTGATCAGTATTTATATGCAAGGCACGATCACTTTATATGATGAACAGATCTCATTTAGGCTTTTATTCACAGGATTTGGATAAAAAGGCTCCATTTATGTGGATCTCGTGTTATACGTCATTATGAACTTATTAAAGCGTTAGTTTTGGTTGCATGGACTTTCAGTGGAAGGACAGAAATCTATGAACTAAAATAAAGGTCTGTTTTAATAATCGGACTGATTCAGCTGCGTTTGAGAGTCGTCTTGAATGATTCATTTAAAGAACCGACTCGTACGCAAGAGACATCTGATCATGATTCATATTAAACTGGTCTCGCTGTTTGTTTTGGCATGTTTATTTGCTTTGGGGTAGTGTCTCATTATTCAGTTCAGACTCTCCCCTTACTCCTTTAAAAAAAAAAAAAGATCAGTGGCAATTTATTCACACTCCAGACAAACATACACCTCAAATGTCTTTTTTGCAGAACGTGGGTCTTGATGAACCAGTGTTTTTCTCGGGTTTAGTGACCGCTCTCATGAGCGTCTCGCTGGGTTCTTGAGTTTGTCCGTGTGTTGTTTGCAGAGGGTGTGTGGAGAGGCACAGGCGAAGATGTTTGGGAAGTGTTGTCAGCTGAGGCCTACAGGCGGCAGCTCCAGTTCTCTGGACAGCAGCTCGTCCTGCGCCTCTGAGCCCAAAGAACAAAACCGCTTCCAGGTGAGTCCCGTCACAAGCCTTCACTCTCTCTCTCTTCATGTTCTTTGCAGTGGTCAGAGTTTCGTTAAGGGCTGACATTTGCCACCTTTAGTTGAATGCATTTTCAACGTTATTAGATGCATGCATCATCTTGTATGCCAGATTCTTATATTTTAACCAATAAATTCCATTCGAATAATGAGAGTTGACCAATCAAATAAAATCAGAATCAACAAAATCTATTTTTGCTCTACAGACGCATTTAGATCTATTTACACAGCAAAAATGCTTTGAGATTAGTGTTTTAAAAAAATGTAATATTAAAATATATTAAATATGAAACTAAAACTGTTAGTAGGTTTTAATGAGTGAGTCATTTATTCAACCTAGGACTGAGAGATTTTTCTGATTTTATCGATTCATTTGAATTTAATGTTTTGCAACGATTTAGTTTTTTTAACTTTTTTGCCATGTTGCCCATCCCTAATTCAACCTATTCATTCAAATTGCTGCTTCATTTGGGAACTAAGTGAGTGACTCTCGTTATAAATAGATAATTGAATCACTGATTCATTCAAAAACGTGGATACATTCAGTAACGAATCGCTGTGTTGCTCAGAGACACTCAACGGTTCTCCTGTGGCTTTATTTGAAACGGTTTTCATTAGTGAAAACAGACTGACAATAGTGTGTCTAAAATACAAATCACTTAATATTAACTTGATGTTTATTGAACTGCTGCATAAATTCAATATCATATGTGATAATGATACTATTCGGGGGAAAAACAACTGTGGTATTGCTAAACTATATCATATAGAAATATAAGATAACTCCTACAGAGCATTTTTTACCCTCATATCTTGAAATTCAGGTCATTCTAACTGCATTCTACTGGTCTATCAGGCAATGAAAGCATGCTCTCAAGACGTGCTTTTGTTTGGTTTGAGCAAACTGAGTGACGCGCTCAACAAAAGCAGCTCTCACATCGTTAAAACAACAATTACAGTATTATTGTAGAAGATATATATAACACACCCCTGTGTGCTACTCCTGTAGATTCAATCCTGTGTGCTTTGCTTCTTCTTTCTTTGTGTCAGGGCTCCTCACGGTGCTCATCAGACGCTAACATGCTCGGAGAAATGATGTTCGGCTCGGTGGCCATGAGCTACAAAGGCTCAACGTTGAAGATCCACCAGATAAGGTGAGCGCATACGGATGTCAAGCTGATGGTGTGTGTGATGAGCAGTCTGTGCTGATCAAGTGTGTGTGTTTGTTCCCAGATCTCCTTCACAGCTGATGCTCAGTAAAGTGTTTACAGCGAGAACGGGCGGAAGCGTCTACGGCAGCCTGAACACGTAAGCCGCACACACACACACACACACACACACACACACACGTTCAGCGGTACATTCGCTGTGCTCCGTTGCCTCACTGCTCCTCTTGATTACTTGACAGACTGCAGGACAGCTTAGAGTTCATCAGTCAGGACTCCGGCGCGCTGCGGCCCGAGCAGAACACCACCGCCAACGGCTTCCTGGGCAGCATAGGTAACGCAAGATCCTCCGTACCTCAGCCTGAACTTACTCCACATACACTTTCAATACAGTTTCTGTTACCAAATCGATCCTTGGGTGACATTTGCAGCTTCAGCTGCCAAAACCATTTGTAACACTGTTTAATGATCCCAAGTTTTCTTCAGTGGCTGTGCTCCTCCATTGTGCGCAAGTTTTCCATGAAATCGTCACAGTGCTGTTTTAAACATTGTAATTCTGTGTTTGTTTTAAAGGCTCATTAAGAACAGGTCCAGGTCATAGTTCTTCCTTTATATTTTGTTAGTTTACGGTGTATAAAGAAACTAGGATTGTCACATCCTCTAGGAATGAAGTGAGACATTGCAAAGCATTTTTATCTGCTGTTTTCTTTATCTGTAAAGGAAAAGGAAAGGAGATATTTGCTTAATGTTTTAAATAAATAAGTACAGTATATGTTTATTTAGATTCATTTTTTATAAATAAGTTGTATTATAAAATGCTTTAATTAATTAAAATATAAATGCGACGTTTTCTCTCCCTAAAATCATGTATTTTGTTGTTATAGGAAAAATAGCTTATTGTTTATGAATAAATACATAGAATATTTATTTTTTTAAAATATGAAATTAAGCTGTTTTCTCCTATATTACACCAAAATTATGTAGCTTTTCAGAGCTAATGCAAAAGCAAATAGTAGTAAATATTTCTTGATGCCTCACCACTTTCGTCACTCATTTTGATTTTATGTTGTCATGAATAAATACAGCAAAACAGGACATTGGTATAGAATTATGGGTAAGGATGTAATATCACAAACTTTTGAAGACCTGCCCATTGTAGTGGACATCATGCATCAGAGGGTTAAAGAAAAAAACTAAATATAGCACTTGTGTCCTCTGGTTAGCTTAAGGTGCTGTCATTCATTATAGAGCCAAACGTCTTGAAACATTACAGTAATGAGAAAGGAAGTGTGATTAATTGTCATAGCTCAATACAAGAAATCCTAATGGTCTTAAATATAGGCTTGATTTATTTTTGTACAAAATGGAATTTTTGGTTTTAGGCTGAACTATGACCCGCACATGTTTTTGTGAGTGTTACCTAACTATCATGTATATCTGAGTTTGTGTGCAGCACCCACAAAATTGACTGCACCGATTATTGAATTGAGCCGGAATATTAAATCTTCATTGATTCAGTCACACACGCACTGTGTGTTTGTTCTGTGTGGTGTTGCCATACATCTCTCTGTCTGTGTCATCCTGACAGCTTAAGATACACTACTGCTCAAAAGTGTGGAGTTATTACGATTTGTAAAATGTTTTTGAAAGAAGTCTCTTCTGCTCACCAAGGCTGCATTCATTTGATCAAAAAACAGTAATATTGTGAAATATTATTACTCTTTTTAAGTAACTATTTTCTAAAAAAAAATATATATATATATATATATACACGTATGTATTTATATATATATATATATGTATGTGTGTGTGTGTGTGTATGTTATAATATACAGTGTATATATATATACATGTTATATATATATTAAAATGCTATTTATGTCTGTGATCAAAGCTGTATTTCTAGCATCATTACTCCAGTCTTCAGTGTCACATGATCTTCAGGTATGTGTGTGTGTGTGTGTATGTTATAATATACAGTGTATATATATATACATGTTATATATATATATTAAAATGCTATTTATGTCTGTGATCAAAGCTGTATTTTCAGCATCATTCCTCCAGTCTTCAGTGTCGCATGATCTTCAGAAATCATTCTATATACACGTATGTATTTATATATATATATATGTATGTGTGTGTGTGTGTGTATGTTATAATATACAGTGTATATATATATACATGTTATATATATATTAAAATGCTATTTATGTCTGTGATCAAAGCTGTATTTCTAGCATCATTACTCCAGTCTTCAGTGTCACATGATCTTCAGAAATCATTCTAATATGCTGATTTGCTGCTCAAGAAACATTTCTGATTATTATCAATGTTGAAAACATTTGTGCTGCTTCATATTCTGGTAGAAACCGTCATGCACTTTATTTTTCAGAATTCTCCGATGAATAGAATGTTTAAAAGAATAGAATTTATTTGAAATGGAAATCTTTTGTAACATTCTAAATGCCTTTACTGTCACTTTTGATCAATTTAATGCATCCTTGATTTTTAAAAAATCCTACATGCCCTAGACTTTTGAAATATGAAGTAGCACAACTGTTTTCAACATTGATAATAATCAAAAATGTTTTATGAGCAGCAAATCAGCATATTAGAATGATTCTGAAGGATCATGTGACACCGAAGACTTGAGTAATGATGCTGAAAATATATGTGCATTTCTGTTTTACTGTATTTTTGATAAAATAAATGCAGCCTTGGTGAACATAAGTCTTCTTTCAAAAAACATACAAAAATATAAATGATTCCAGACTTTTGAGCATCTCCGTGTCTCTTCCTGTACTTAACTAACAGTTGGATGTGTGTCTTTCTCTTTATTTGTCGTCCTGCTCTCCTGATCACAATACCGTACAGGTTTCTCTCAGCTCTGCAGCCCGCGCCGGGCGCTCTCAGAGCAAGGCCCTCTCCGTCTCATCAAGAGCGCCTCTTTCTTTTCAGGTTGGCGTGTGTGCGTGTGTGTGTGTGCACGAGTATGTGCATGTGGCACTAGTGTTTTATGCATGTGCATCTAAGGAGTTTGCTTGTGCTTTATGTGACAGCATTTAGGACGTGTAACTGGTCGATCTGTTCTGGTGTGATCTCTGTAGCTTTGACAAGCCCAGGGTTTCTTTGTACCCCATCCCCCATAATGCACCGGTTTGCCCTCTCCTGCCTGCTGTGTGTGCATGTGTCTGTGCTGATGTGTAGGTAGATCACAGTGGTGATAAGATGGCTGGACGGGTGGTGGGTAGAGATAAGCAAACTTTTTAAAATCGTCCCTGCTTGACTTTCTCTGCGTCCCTTCAGGACACAGTAACCCCATGGACATGCCAGGCCGAGGACTGTATGATGACAGAGACAGCGGCATCGCTCGCTCCGGTGAGTCCGTTTACACATGCAGATGCCATATGGGACACATTTACATTCAAACACACAATTACTGCACGCGATAGGTTTATTTCTAGGCTACTAATAAGAAAATGTTATATTTAGGGCTCTTTTAAATCTGTGTTTTCCATTTTTATTTTTTGCAATCAATTTTAATAGTTGAATTAAATGTTAATAATGATGTCTAATCATAGAATTCATAAAGCTTTAGCAATGCATGTGTTTTATGATTTAATACAGTTTTATTTTCAAAAACCGTGGTAATTAGTTTTATTAATCTTTTAAATGTAATCAAATGTAAATTTAACAATTTTTGCAAACAGTGCTGCACAACAGAGGTTTACTGTTTAAATTAAAACGGACAAAGAAATGTGTGATATTACATAGTTTTACTTCGAGAAGTACATCTTACTGTACAATAATAATATATTTTGTCATGTAAAATATATAGTGTCATACTTTTTTAAAGTTAAACAGAACTTTTATTTTGACGGGTTTTAGTGAAGATCTTGGTAACACTTTAGTTTAGGGACCAATTCTCACTATGAACTATGAGCATGCATATTTCTTGCACATTGGCTGTTTATTGGTACTTATAAAGCACATATTAATGTCTTATTCTGTATGACCATATTTTAGATCCCTTAATCCACCCCATACCTAAACTTAACAACCACCTTACTAACTGCAAATAAAATTAGGACTCCTAGGAGTTTAGTGAGGCAAAAGTCATAGTTAATAGCTAATGTTAATGGTGAGAATTGAACCTTAAAATAAGTAAGTGTGTTTCTGATAATAATTTTTCTCAAATGAATTGGTGAAAAGCTGGTGAAGTGACTCTCAGAGCAGCTCTAGAGAGGAAGTTCATGTCCTCATATAGTGAGACTAGCATCATGTGAGCTTCAGTATGCGTGTAGTAGAGCATACTGAGACACGCACAACATGCAGACTTCACATTTACATAGCAGGCTTTCTGCGCTTTGGATAGTTCACCCAAAAATGCATTTATTCATCCTCAAGTTATTCCAAACCTGTATGAGGTTCTTTCTTCTGTTTAATATGAAAGAAGATATTTTGAAGACTGTTGGTAACTAAACAGTTGCTGGTAGACATTGACTTCCATAGTATGTAATAGTACCATGGTTTGGAACAACATGAGGGTGAGTAAATAACAAAATTGAAACTATTGCTTTCATATTCACAGACATGAGACAATTTCGGCATTGATTATGTGTGTGGCCCTACTTTTGATTTACTCATCCAAATTCTTTGACATTCCACATTATACAGTAGATTTCATTTTTATTACAGGATTCTATGAATCGGTCTGATGAGTGATGTGGAAATATCAAGTGTTAATGTGAAGGGTTTTTCTGAATGGCATGCTCATGATCTTGGTGTCAAGATGTTTTCTTATTGAACACTATTAAAGGTTTAAAACTATGAAAGGATTGGCACCTGACTTAGAAATCCACCCCAGAAATATCTTTAAATTAGTCTGTGATTACAAACAACTTCATATGTAGCCGTCATTCTTTCTGTTATGTCCTTATTATAAATGATACTTAAGTCAGGACGTCCTGAAGCTCACAGCACAGGAATATCTGCCCTGTGCCACTGAGATGTGCAGCTTTCTGAAAATGCAGCAGACCTGGAAAAGCTTGTGCAATGGAAAGTGCCTAATGACCTGGGCAGCATAGCTGGGATCTCTCGTTCTGGCTAATGCAGCATCACATGCACAGACGTTTATATTTAGCGGTTCCCAAAGTTGCCTGCCTGCACTAGTATATGAGGAGGCTAATTCAGGGTTGACACACACGTTTCATCTCCATTGAGCTCTTTAAGCGTGTCACCTCGTTCTGAACATCACTCTCTCGAGGCCTCTCGGGTGACCCTGAAAACCTAAATGCTATCAGTGCTCAGTTCACATGTGATGGGGTGATTCTTAAAGCAAAAGTTGAAATGTCCTCACCCTCGGGCCATCCAAGATTAGGATGAGTTTGTTTCTTCATCAGATTTGGAGAAATGTAGCATTGCATCAGTTGCTCACCAATGGATGCTCTGCAGTGAATGGGTGCCGTCAGAATGAGAGTCCAAACAGCTGATAAAAACATCACAATAATTCACAAGTAATTCACACCACTCCAGTCCATCAGTTAACATCTTGTGAAGCCAAAAGCTGCGTGTTTGTAAGAAACAAACCATTAAGACATTTTGACTTTAAACCCATGTTTTCTGGCTGAAATACGAGTCCATAATGCATAATAATGTTTCCGCTAATGAAAAAGTCATCTTGTCTGAATCAGGAGAGAAATATGCACAGATCAAGCACCGCTTACAAGTCAAAATAGTCCAAAACAATTCTATATAAATTTATGGGTGGATTTTGATGTGAGAGGACAACGGCACCCAATCACTGCAGAGCATCCATTGGTGAGCAAATGATGCAATGCTACATTTCTCCAAATCTGATGAAGAAACAAACTGAAGCAAATTTCCATTTTTGGGTGAACTATTCTTTTTAAAGCTGCAGTAGCAGAATAAATAAATAAACAGCGTTTAAGAGTTCAGAGGCTCAGAAATGATGCACCCAGTACATCCTTCTGTTTGCACGTCATGCAAGAGTACTTTATTTTTGCCATGTGTGAGTGTTTTGCTCTTGCATGATGGACATGTGAACACACTGACTCACTGCTCCTCTCTTCTGTTGACAGCGTCTTTAAGCAGCCTGTTGATCACCCCGTTTCCATCGCCGGGCTCCTCTCTCACCAGCAGCTGTGCTAGTAGCTACCAGCGGCGCTGGTTACGCAGCCAGACCACCAGCTTGGAGAACGGCGTCTTCCCTCGATGGTGCGATTGCAACACACTGGTGCACATGCTGCATTTGACAAATTTGACTTCACATTAACAATAATATGTCACAGTAGTTATATTTGCCTGAAATAAGGTTGTTACCACTGCAAAATATTAAATACAATTGGAATTTCATGATTCATGACACCAATTTTGATATCACAGCAAAAAAAAAAAAAAATATATATATATATATACATTTACATTTAGTCATTTAGCAGACGCTTTTATACAAAGCGACTTACAAATGAGGACAATGGAAGCAATCAAAATCAACAAGAGAGCGATGATATGCAAGTGCTATAACAAGTCTCAGTTAGCTTAACACAGTACATGCAGCAAGGGTTTTTTCTTGTTGTTTTTTTTTCTTCATAAAAATAATAGAGCAAGTTTTTTTAAAGAAAACAAGCAGTAAATTAATAGTGCAAGTCTAAAAGGGCAAGTTTTTTTAAATAAAGAATAGCATTAGAATAGAGAGTGCTAGAGTTAGAGGGTCAAATAAAGATGGAAGAAATGTGAAATAGGAATATAAATAAAATGAATAAAAACACAATAGGACAAAGATACAAATGCTTTAGGTTTTTCAGGTCTATCAAAAATAAGAAATATTATAGAAATGAAAAAAATGTCCAAATAAATCTGCATCTGTTCTCACTGTAAAATCTGCATAGTTCTCACTGTATAAATGAAATATACAGTTTTACAAGAGATTCACTCAAGAGCAGTCTTTTATTGTTTTATTACCATTAATGACACAAACTGATCTCCGACCTGTTTACATTCACTTAACTGACATAACTGACTGTGATGAGCAATCTGACATTTTTGTGTTTTTTGCCATTTAAGTGTGATCACCAGCAAAAAGATTTCAGTACTCAGATGTTGTGTTAGCGGCTGCTTTCTGTGCACTCTCAGACAGGGAGTACAGAGTAGCTCTCTTTCATGTCTCATTGCATTCAAATAGTTTGAAATCGCTTGAATGTTTAAACTGGTATGGCTTATAAATATACGCTTTCATGTCTAGTATGCGTAACCACGATAGAGATGAGGATTTCATGACACATTTCTACTGTTTTACTGTTCCTACAGTATATCACCCACTTCTACTTACAGCAGGTTTCACTTTCATCATAACGCATGCAAACGTGAGAGAGAAATTCAGCAATGACGAGCAGTAGTGAGGACACATAAGTGCTGTTAAACTTCAGTGTGGGACTCTTCACTTGCAACACCCCAGCATTGGGCTCTGCTTACATTTCCCTGTCTAATCCAGTGGTGTGTTTGCATTCCAGGTCTGTGGAGGAGAGCTTCAACATGTCTGATGAGAACAGTGGACCGAGTCTGGGTGTTGCCAGGAAGAAGAAGATCGCTATCGGTGTCATCTTCCTGCTCTCACCCAACGAGGAAGAAAACGCCAAGTTCCAGGACTTTTTCTTCTCTCACTTTCCACTGTTTGAGAGTCACATGAACAAACTCAAAAGTGCCATTGAGCAGGTTAGACATGATTTGCGTCTTTGTGGTTTGCCGTCTTCTTGCGCCATCTGTTGCGTCTGTCTTACGGTGTGTGTTTGTGGCTCTCTGTTTGTTTGAAGGCTATGATACTGAGCCGCAGGTCAGCTGATGCCAGCCAGAGAGCTTTGGCTTACAGTCGCATGGTGGACGGCCTAAATGAGTTTAGGTGAGTTTGTGGTGACATGTCTGGACGCTGCTCGCCAGGTGTTTTGTTATTTGCATCCACCAAAAGTCCTGCCAAGGTTTACTGGACACTTAATCCACTCATGTGACATGAGATGCACGACGCTGATCTGAGAGCGCTTTCACATGCGATAACTTTGTGTTCAAGCAGTTTCTTAGCAGTGCTATATTATATAATCTTCGTGCTGAGATCAGCTCTTGGAGGCGTTGCTGGAAGTTTCCTTCTGCTGCACTGAGCACGATGACCTTTGACACGATTCACACGATAACTCACGTATCATGTTCAGGGCAACAAGAAGCGTAATGCATTCAAAGAAATAAAACCTGCCAATCATATTAGAGGTGTTACATTTTAAATAGGAAGCACTGATTTCATGCTTCCTGTTGTCTACCCTTGTTCAGACTGTCCGAATCCGATTTTTATGCATATCCTATTGAAACCCGATCTAAATTCGCTTTTTCTGCATTGGTTTCTATGGCAATGACGTTGCATTGGTATGCCTACGTTAAAAAAACAACAACAATAACAGCAATACAGTTTGCAATACTTACAACATGTTGGAATGCACAGATATATTCTGTTGCCGTCTTCGCCGGTCATAAAACTCAAAGAGGTGCGTAAACCAGCGGTATATAGCAGGGCTCGCAAAATTTCAAAATCCCTTGTAGCCCTTCGGGCAGGTACTCTTCAGATTTTGGTAGTCTGAAAATTTAACTAGCCCAAAATAAAAAAACAGTATGAGTGGGGTTGAACAATGTCCATGGTAACATAGTATTGAGCCATAAAATGACATGATTTACAATTCAGATACAGGTTTTCACAAAAACAAAAATCTTTTACAATAGCATTTCAGCCTTTTAAACCATTTTTATGAAAAGGGATACATCAAGCATATAAATTATATCAATTTAAAACGTATAAATATTACGGTCTTAATTGTTTAGATTTTTAGAAGGCACATTAACTTTTTTCTCATTTACAACTCTGTGTTTGCTGCGTAAAAACATGAGTTGATATTTGCATTGATCTGACCATAATCACAAAGATGCATAATCACATAATCACAAAAATGCAAATTCATTCTCTGCCACGAGGTGGCACTTTAGGAGTGCTGAAATATTATATATATAATAATATAGCTAGCTAAATCCAGTCTGAGCGGTCAGACTGAAACGGATTTCCAGAAATGTGATTTGAATAGGATTTCAAACCATGTAAGGATGTAGCTTTGGATTTGAAAAAAATCGGCTTTCATGTGAAATTGGTATTTTTTTATTTTTTGGCCATTCACACTGGCTAAATATGATGGGATTCCAATCGGATATGCACAAAAATCGGATTCCAGCTGACAGTCTGAACAAGGCTATATTGACGCCAACTATATTTGTAGGCTGATTCTTCTGAGAGTAAAACATTGTATATCCCTACAGCGCCATCCGAATATTGATCTGTTAGTTTGAGCGAACGGTTCAAAAACTACAGAAATGAAACGCTTTCATTGTAGCAATCATTTAATTTATTTACCGTTAACGTCAATATGTGGGAGTTTCTCATTTGTAGGTTGCTTCGGATAAAAGCATCAACTAATAAATAAATGGAAATGGAAATACCATGTGCACATCTAGTTGTTTTATCTACATTTTAAATTAATTCTTTTTAGTATAAGCTTTGAACTGACCGTTAATTTGTTAGTGTTTAATAATAATGCTTATAAAAAGGAGTAGAATTAATAACCGAATCGAACAGATCATAAAATGTCTTGCGTAGGAACTGAGCAGAAGGCCGTGTGAGCTTGTGCTTCAGTCTTGGTCTGTGTAAAATAAGCTTGGTCTGTGTCAGTGCTTCAGAGGCGATTCACTATACACCCTCTCATACTTCCAAGTCATATGCTTGTTGGTCCGCGGCCAGAGCAACCTGACCCCAGTGCCACAGAAACCTTATCTACCTCACATACTGTCAGGACGGACCAGAATAGTCAATAATGTGCAAGTGAACAGACAAACAAATATTTCAGATTTCCCACTTCCAGCGGGCTAATTATACACCTTGGCGTTTATCCTCGCGGTTGTGAAGCAGTGGCTGAGCCAGAGGGGTATCTAGGGTGGCACTGGACAGCCCTGACATCTGATTGGCCACCCCGGGTGCCACCCCAAAATTTAATATGCTACTATTTTCTTTTCTTTGTTTAATCGTACTGAAGGAAGCATTTATTTTAGCCTCAAACTCAAGGATGCAACGCATCTGGTGTGCCGCATCGCGCTTCATCTTGTCCAGTGGAGCTTCCAGCCTCTGCTAACTCTCACGCCACATGTTCATTTTCTTACGGAGTGCAAAACATCGCAGAGCAAGGAGGACACAGACAACCCCCTGACAGACAAGACAGAGCAGGTTACTTTTGATAATAGGAAGCAAACTCTCAGCATTCAAATTCTGTTCGTTTAATTAAGATTTTCAAACGATAAATTGAGTTTTGGAGCTCTTTAGTGGTGTGACGGATCACGTGTGCTCCCGCTTTGCCTCAGTTCAAGCGAAGCAGGAGTGCATTCTAATTAACATGAAATAAACATGAATGAACATCTGAGGGCGTGTTGAAAGAGACACTACAACTAAATGAATGTACAGTGTCATGTAATCACTCAATGAGTGTTTTAACCGCGGAAAGACAGCAGCTTGAACACTTTCACATAACCTCAGAAATTCAGTGTCCATAAACTTGCGAGAAAAATGTGCACTAAAGAGGAGAATTTTGCAAAAATTACATTTTATTACATTTTTACTTTTTTTTTTTTTTAATACATTTAAAAAAAAATTGTTTTTATTATAATTAACAAAAATGTATAGACATAATGCTATTATAAAAATGGTCTAATATGAACTTGTATACAAATCAATTGTTATTTTTAACCTTAACAATAGGGCTCCCTGTATAGTTTAGTTTAGAAAAATTGAGAAAAAAATAACATGTACTTAATCGCAAGCTTATTAATTATTCCTAAATAATTCTCACCTCAGGCTGAACTCAAAAGTTGACAGCCCTGTTTGAAGTAAGTTGAAGTTTTAGGTTTCCTGAACAACATTTACAAAATTCACTGTGTTAATGTTAGAAGTTAATGTTAATGTTAGATCTTTTGCTCCATCCGCTGGTTAATCAGATAATAGCAATAAGAGAAATAAGGTCCAATAGACTAACATTTGAAGTTATGGTAGGAAAGAGAATGTGGGGTAATGTGAAGTAATCAGCAATCGTAGGATTTATTCATGCTTTTTAATGGTCTATGGACCCCCCTGAATTAGCCTTGGCCGCCCCCATGTATAAAACTCTAGCTCCGCCACTGTTGTGGAGTCCGAGATCTGAAAAGATGAAGCTGTACATCAGTGTGTGGCGTTCTTATTGTGAAAATCAGTTGATCAGCAATCAGCTGTTCACATTTTAGTTAGGACAGGGGGATCATATTTAATCTAGGTGTAAAATACAGTAAGAATAGGCATTACTTCATCTAAATTTAATATAGTGCTCTTTTACATTCGTTTAATGTAGATGCACCAGTATAACAATACATAACTTTTTGAATAGTGACACAAACGAATCCTTAACTATTTTTTTAAACTTGTATAATTCTGTTAGATCTTCTAGCGTACCAGTGACATTTATTAACATTTTACATTGGTTTAATGTAGATGCATTTTATTAACATCTACAAATGCTAATAAATTTATTAACATTTTAATATTTTTAATATAGAGTGAGGCTTTATAACACTAAAAAGTTGTTATATTGTGAATTCCTCTAATACCGTATTGCTTAAATAATCACGCAGGCCTGATCATGCTTTGTCAGTCCTCAGGTTTAGGTTCATCGTAGGATTTATTCATGCTTTTTAATGGGCCTATGGACTATGGACCCCCCTGAATTAGCCTTGGCCGCCCCCATGTATAAAACTCTAGCTCCGCCACTGTTGTGGAGTCCGAGATCTGAAAAGATGAAGCTGTACATCAGTGTGTGGCGTTCTTATTGTGAAAATCAGTTGATCAGCAATCAGCTGTTCACATTTTAGTTAGGACAGGGGGATCATATTTAATCTAGGTGTAAAATACAGTAAGAATAGGCATTACTTCATCTAAATTTAATATAGTGCTCTTTTACATTCGTTTAATGTAGATGCACCAGTATAACAATACATAACTTTTTGAATAGTGACACAAACGAATCCTTAACTATTTTTTTAAACTTGTATAATTCTGTTAGATCTTCTAGCGTACCAGTGACATTTATTAACATTTTACATTGGTTTAATGTAGATGCATTTTATTAACATCTACAAATGCTAATAAATTTATTAACATTTTAATATTTTTAATATAGAGTGAGGCTTTATAACACTAAAAAGTTGTTATATTGTGAATTCCTCTAATACCGTATTGCTTAAATAATCACGCAGGCCTGATCATGCTTTGTCAGTCCTCAGGTTTAGGTTCATGAAAGAAGACCTCAGAGCTTCATAACTCTTACCTAATCCAGTGCTAAAACAGTTCTGCCTGTCTGTTAGCTGCTGTTGCATGAGGCTTTTTATAGGTCACTATGCACTAACTTCAGTACTGGGAAGTGTAGTACAGCTTGGGAAGGGAGTACATTGTCGTTTTCTTCCAAGTGTCAGGTTGTTTGCAACACACTTGGGAGTTTGTGCTAACATCTGCATCTTTCCCAGTGCCTAATCAGCACGAGTATGGCTTGTAACGGTAAACAACATGTAGGAGATCTTCTTACTGTGCTCCGTTAGTATTAAAGCTGCTCCTCTGATGACTTCCTTAGCATCCGGAGATTCGCTTTGCGTGTAATAAAGTGGAGAAATGCACTCGTTTTGCAGGAGCAGTCCTACTCGTGACTCTGCAGTCTTTCCTGATCATTTCAAGTGGCATCTGGGTGTTAAGCTCTGGACCGTGGCCCATATTCCCGGGCTGCGTGACATTTGCAGAAGTTAAATATGCTGCAAAGGTCTTTCCCAGCTGGGGCAGCCCTGTGCAACTGAAGCGCTCTTTGTTTCAGCTGTTGACAAAAGCTCTTCTGTCTTTATGTGTGCGGACGCCCTGTAGGACGACCATCTGCAACCTGTACACCATGCCACGTGTGTCTGAGCCTGTCTGGCTCACCATGATGTCCGGTCAACCTGAAAAGAACCAGCTTTGTGGCCAGTTCATGAGGGAGCTGGCCCTGCTCATGGAGCAAGCCTCCAAGAACCAGTTGAGTAATGTCGCACATGCTCCTCAAGTCATTGAACGCACTTGATAAGTGTGAATGTAACCATGTTTTTGCTTGCTTTGTCTCTTGCCTTTAGATTCCTCCCAGCGCTTCTCACTGCGGTTCTCACAAACCATCTCGCCTGGGTTCCCACAGTCATGCCCAACGGTCAACCACCCTTAAAGATCTTCCTGGAGAAGCACTCCTCACCGAGTGTGGACATGTTGGCGAAAACACATCCCTACAACCCACTCTGGGCACAGCTTGGTAAATGACGCAAAAATGTGTGCATGTCGCCACCTAGTGTTGATGGAAATATCTTGGCAAAGTGAGCTTTAGAGCAGGGTTTCCCAACGCTGTTTCTGGAGGACGCATTACACTACGCATTTTGGATATTTCCCTTATCTGACCCATCCATTTCAGGACATGGAGTCTCTACTAATGAGCGGATAAGCAGGTGTTATTGATTAGGAAGTGTGTAGTGTTGGTGTGCCTCCAGGAACAGGGTTGGGAAACATTGCATTTGAACAAGAGCTGCTGTCCTGAAGAGTTTAGCTTTAACCTGAATCAAACACACTTGAACCAGCTAATCAATGTCCTCAGGATCGCTTGAAAATCACTGGCAGGTGTGTTGAAGCGGATTGGAAATAAACTTGGCAGGACAGTTTAGTTCAGTAGTCAGGGCTCCGTCTTAATCTGGAAACAGATTAGCGGGTTCCTGGAACATCTGCTAACTAAAAATCCCACAATGCACCACAAAAATCAGGGAGCATCGATCCTCACTACACTTAAAAAAAAAAAAAGTTTCTTTATTGGCATCTATATGGTTCCACGAAGAATCTTTAAAGCAATAGTTCACCCAAAAATGAAAATCGTGTCATCATTTACTCAACCTCATGTCGTTCAAAACATGTATGCCGTTCTTTCTTCTGTGGAACCTAAAAG
The DNA here is from genome assembly GCF_001515645.1 of Sinocyclocheilus grahami. Lineage (NCBI taxonomy): Eukaryota > Metazoa > Chordata > Actinopteri > Cypriniformes > Cyprinidae > Sinocyclocheilus > Sinocyclocheilus grahami. Next base: position 483,864 of record NW_015505989.1, read on the forward strand.
AAGATATTTTGAGAAATGTTGATGACCATTGACTTTCACTGTATGGACATAAAAAAAAACATGAAGACATTTCTCAAGCAGAAAAGGTTAAGAATAATAAAATGTTCTTTACATGAATAAAAATGGTTCTTTTAAGAACTGTTCATTGAAAGATTCTTTGGGGAACAAAAAATGTTTCAACTGTTGCATTGCTGCAAATAGGGCAACATTTTTATCAACTAATTCAAATGTCATGTTTTGCAACTGTTTTATTTTTTTTAACCCATGCAATAGTGGTTTTAATTAAAAATATCAACAAAGTTACAATTAGACACGTTGACAATACACCAGTGTTAACAGTTAAGAGAAGATTCAGTGAAATGGAAAAAAGTACCACGTTTTTAGAAAAGGTCAAGTGCACGTTTACATAGAACAAAACTATGAAAAAAGCAGTGCAGTGGAATGAAAAATCTGTAAGGAACTACTACTGTATGTTTGATATTTCATGTTTGCATGATGGTGACCAGCTGAAGTCTGCTGGTATTTTCTTTGATTTTACAAAACATTTAAACATTAATAGCCTACTGCTGGTCTTATACTTTGTCATTTTGAATTTGAATCGCCTTGACTTTTTGAGTTGACCTCTACAACTGAATTGTGGTTTGTAGATTGTGGCAACATGAACATGAACATGAAGCGCATAAAACATAGCATTACACTGGGGTTTCTCAAACTATAAGAACTGCAGTTCGAACGCTGTAAGAGAAAAAAGAAAAATGAGAGAATCAGTAAATTCTGAATATTTTACTGCCATTTTATGAATATGTAATCCATAAAAAAGTAACTTATCTGAGCATTTTAAAATGTAATGTAATTACAGTATTCGGTTTTTGGAATCTGATTACGTAGTCCATATTACATGTAATTAGGGGAGTGCATAATTTTACTGCTTTATTTTTTTCCATTTGCTCTACTTGAATGCTTTTGTTCTTTATAAATATACAGTTGTGCTCATAAGTTTACATACTTTTTGAAGAATATGCAACATTTTAATAATTTTAACAAAATAAGAGGGATCATGAAAATTGCATGTTATTTTTTTATTTAGTATTGTCTTGAATAAGCTATTTCACATAACAGATGTTTATATATACTCCACAAGATAAAATAATAACTGAATTTATATAAAATGACCCCGTTCAAAAATTTACATACCCTTAAATCTTAATACTGTGCGTCATTTCCTGGATGATCCACGACTGTTTTTATGTTTTGTTATAGTTGTTCATGAGTCCCTTGTTTGTCCTGAACGGTTCAACCGCCTGCTGTTCTTCAGAAAAATCCTCCAGCTCCTGCACATTCTTTGGTTTTCCAGCATCTTCTGCATATTTGACCGCTTTCCAACAGTGACCGTATGATTTTGAGATCCATCTTTTCAAACTGAGGACAATTGAGGGACTCATACATAACAATTACAAAAGGTCAAAACATTTACTGATGCTCAAGAAGGCAACACGATGCATTAAGAGCCGGAGGGTGTAGACTTTGAATTGCTGGTCAGGGTAAATTGTCCTTATTTTGTCTTCTGGGAAACATGTACTTATGTAGCTTCAGAAGTGCAGTACTAAATTACTACCCAGAACTGCTTATTTGTTTCCTGGCAAATATGCGTGAATTGTTTTGGTTAATAATGTTGTGATTGCTGCAGGTGACCTGTACGGGGCAATCGGCTCACCTGTGCGTCTGTCCCGAACGGTGGTGGTTGGCAGACGACAGGAGCTGGTGCAGCGTCTTCTCTATGTGCTGACCTACTTCATCCGCTGCTCAGAGTTACTGGAAACACACCTGCTGGAGAGCGCCGTGGACGAGGCCATCGTGATACCTGGCTCGCTCATCACTACGTCGCTGCGCCGCGGAGAGGTGGAGGAATCCGACTACGTGCTGGTCACCGTGCACAAGCCGAGCCAAGACTACCTGTCTCCGGGTGCCGAGGCAGAGGACGGCTACCCCTCTGATGACAACAGCTTACAGAGCAGCACGTACATGAACACAGAGGCCCCAGACGAGCACAAGCGTCCGCATCCCGCCATACCAGAGGCAGAACTCGTCAGAGACGCGCCCGTTTGCAGAGAGGCGGGGAGTCCACAGCTCGAGACTCGACTGGAAACCGTGGTCAAAGTCGGCTCCAACTCGCCGTGCGAGAGAAGAGCCTCGCTCGAGGTTCAAGGGGATGTGCGGCCCGAGGTGGAATCTGGTGGCGTGCCCATCAGGATCTTCCATCCATCAGATATCCTGCTAGAGAAGAAGCCCCCTGACAAGAGCTTTGATAACGCCGGGAACGAACCCTCCGCTAAAGTCACATTCCTCATCGGAGACTCGATGTCTCCTGAATCTGACATGGAGAGTCGACAGCAAAAGCTGGAGGAGGAGATCAAGAAACACAAGAAGCTTCTCAAAGACAACCAGCAGAAGCAGTGTAACAGTGAGGCTAAACTTCAAGTGGACCAAATCAAGACCAACGACAGCAAAACAGGCTCGTTTGTATCGTCCTTCACTAGAAAGACGTCTCAGTGGTGTCCAAGAGTGCAAGGGGACTGCGTGGACATGTTTGACGAGTATTTCAGTGATGACAATCCAGTGGAGACAAGGACTATTGGTGATGTCTACCAAACAAATGCACAAATGGGGATGAAAGGCATAGGAAAAGATGCCCCAAACCTGCAAGGCTGCCAAGTTAGGGCGCACAGACAGACCTGTGAGCGGCTAGACAAAGACGGGTGTAAGTGCGACGCAGGAGACATCAGCGTGGGCTGCTGTAAAACCTGCTGCTCTGCCGAGCAGGACAAGGGGATCGAGATGTCACTGAGTGTCCCTTCACAAGGCACCGTTGGGGAGAAAAAGAAATCAGTCCCTCTGAACGACTGGGAGATCCCACGTAACGAGAGCTCGGACAGCGCGCTGGGGGACAGCGAGAGCGAGGACGCTGGACAGGAGCTGCCCAGGCAAGAGCCCGATGGGCCGTTTTACGGTGATGAGCAGGCCGACTGGCAGGATGAGCTCGAGGTGCCTTTACCCGGGTAAGAGCGGAGAGGATTAGCAGAACCATCGGTTTTGTTTGGCTTGTGTCTGTAGGGATGGGCAGTATATGGAGTTTGTATCATGTATTGATATATTTTTGTAAACAATATAGAATACCGAATATATCGATATACAGTAGCTTGATACGAGTGCATCTGAAAAATAGTCAAGGACACAGAGTGAGCTGCTGTGGGGAAAGTGCATAATCCAGTGTGTCCTAAACATGAGACATGCTTTATATTAAGAGTTTTAAATAACTGGTAAGATATTGTTAACACGTGTAGTTTAAAGCGGCATGACAGACTCATGTGCTGCTGACAGACAGGCTACTCGCGCTGTTTAATTTGTTTGAGATGTGCTGTTTTCCTCCGTGCATAACTTACATTTCACAGGTATATCCTCCATCTGTAAATGTTAGAAAGTTATGGAAATATTTCCATTTTGCTGTCAGGAGTGGATGAGCCTTCTGCATGCGAGTCTCTGTTAAACTTCACAGACTTCAGTGAGCGAGCGCGATAGAATAGGGGAGCGATAATTCTGACTAAAATATACATTTGCTAAAATATTTGTTGTTGGAAAATCAATGTACCATATGTAGAATTTTAAACCGACAAGTAAGTGTATTTTAAATGTTAGTATCTGTAAAGTGACAGTTGTAAAGGGTTAATCAAAATAGAATGCAAGTAGTCTGTGCTTTAGTTTTTATTTATTTTCATTTTTAGTTTACTGAATTTACCTTCTGCTTTAAAATGATTTTCATGATTTTTGTTTTTATATTGCAATGTTAGTATGTTTGTTTTCATAGCCTTTAATATAAACATTGTTTCATTTGACAACATTGGGCAGGATGTAAAAAAAAAAAAGATATATATTTTTTTAATCCAAATAAAAAAACTTACCGAGATATATACCGTATTTTGCCAAAAAATACAAAGATATGATTTTTTGGCCACATCACCCAGCCCTAGTCTGTATATTAAAAATGTTGATAATGAACAAGGTTATCTATTTGCTAGGGCGAAGCTGGTGGAGAACTACTCTAAACCGAGCATTGCCAACTTTGGGAGGTCACTGTTCGGAGGATACTGTCCTACGTACGTCCCAGACTTTGTTCTGCATGGAGCCCCCAATGATGAGAAACTGAGGCAGAACCTGGTGTCGGATCTGGCCCATGCTGTGCAGGTAAACACCTCCAACACCTCCAATAGGTCATCAATGAGCACCTGCCTGACACTTGGTGAAGAATCCAATCACTGTTGCTGATAGGAATGGTTACATAAGATTAGGGCTGCAACAACTGATCGATAAGCATCTATAAAGACAATTATTGGCAAGAAATTTGATTATCAACTAATCATATCTGTGCCATGGTTATTTTAGTTTACAAAAACTAAAATTAAAACCATTAAAAAAAAAAATAACTTAAAAAAATTTAAATGAAATGTACAAAATGTTTTATTTCAGCTAGTGGCCAATACATCATTTCTAAATTTTTAGTTTATCTTGGTGTACTAAGTAACTAAAATTGAAATAAAATAGAACAAAATTACTAAAACATTAATTAAAATTAAAATGAAACTTTAAATTATAAAAGTAAAAACTGATTCAAAATGTTAATAAAAACTAAGTATCTGAATGAAACTAAAATAACACTGATCTGCGTGACAGTTAGTCTGTACTTTTGTTTTTCTTTTGTTATGATTTTTGTTTTAATTTAACTTGTACTTTATGCATGGTATGCAATTAGTTGGTTTGTGGTTTACAATGTAATGTTTATATTTTAACCCTATTACATAAGTTTACTGTATTTGTTTTCACAATTGCACATTATTTGGGGGACAGCATTGGGCAGGATGGGGAACAACAATTTGTATATAATAGATTAACATTCATTTGTTTTTTAGTAAATCTTTTTTCCATTCAAATAAATAGGTTAATTGAATAAATAATCAATAGATTAATCCGTTATCAATATAGTTGTTACAGCCTTGCATACGATCTCCAAAGACTACTGTTAAAGGAGCCGAGCCATATTTAGAGGCTAGAATGTCATCGGACTCTCTAATGTGAAAAAGAGTCCAATACTGTCCTACGTACGTCCCAGACTTTGTTCTGCATGGAGCCCCCAATGATGAGAAACTGAGGCAGAACCTGGTGTCGGATCTGGCCCATGCTGTGCAGGTAAACACCTCCAACACCTCCAATAGGTCATCAATGAGCACCTGCCTGACACTTGGTGAAGAATCCAATCACTGTTGCTGATAGGAATGGTTACATAAGATTAGGGCTGCAACAACTGATCGATAAGCATCTATAAAGACAATTATTGGCAAGAAATTTGATTATCAACTAATCATATCTGTGCCATGGTTATTTTAGTTTACAAAAACTAAAATTAAAACCATTAAAAAAAAAATAGCTTAAAAAAATTTAAATGAAATGTACAAAATGTTTTATTTCAGCTAGTGGCCAATACATCATTTCTAAATTTTTAGTTTATCTTGGTGTACTAAGTAACTAAAATTGAAATAAAATAGAACAAAATTACTAAAACTTTAATTAAAATTAAAATGAAACTTTAAATTATAAAAGTAAAAACTGATTCAAAATGTTAATAAAAACTAAGTATCTGAATGAAACTAAAATAACACTGATCTGCGTGACAGTTAGTCTGTACTTTTGTTTTTCTTTTGTTATGATTTTTGTTTTAATTTAACTTGTACTTTATGCATGGTATGCAATTAGTTGGTTTGTGGTTTACAATGTAATGTTTATATTTTAACCCTATTACATAAGTTTACTGTATTTGTTTTCACAATTGCACATTATTTGGGGGACAGCATTGGGCAGGATGGGGAACAACAATTTGTATATAATAGATTAACATTCATTTGTTTTTTAGTAAATCTTTTTTCCATTCAAATAAATAGGTTAATTGAATAAATAATCAATAGATTAATCCGTTATCAATATAGTTGTTACAGCCTTGCATACGATCTCCAAAGACTACTGTTAAAGGAGCCGAGCCATATTTAGAGGCTAGAATGTCATCGGACTCTCTAATGTGAAAAAGAGTCCAATACATCCCTTCCACGGCACCTGAGCGTCACTGAGAGTCCTAAATGAACAAATGTGAAAAGCTTGATTGTAATCTGAAACGAGCTGTATTGTTGTTATGCAGCATCCTGTGCTAGATGAGCCCATCGCGGAGGCCGTCTGCATTATCGCAGACACCGATAAGTGGAGCGTGCAGGTGGCCAGCAGCCAGAGACGACCCTCCGACAAGCTGGGCAAAGAGGTGCTCGTGTCCAACCTCGTGTCCAACCTGCTCCAGTCCACCTACCAGCTCTACCGACTCAACCTGTCTCCAAACTTCGTGAGTGCAACTTTCTCACGTTTCTTCTGCTTTATTTGATTACTCGTCAGCACATCTGTAGGGAAGCATTGACTAGTGGTCGACCAATATGGGTTTTTTTGACAGACGATGCCGATATCTTGGAAAGCAGGGTGGCCGATATAAAGCCGATATCATTTTATTTATTTATTTTAATTTATATTTAATTTATCTATTGAAATTTGAAAATAGATGAAAAATAATTGTGTAAAATAAACATACTTATACGTTAGAAGACAAAGCATTTTCACAAATAAATAAATATTTAATAAAAAATCTAATTAAAAAGGAAGTAAACACTGTAACCAACAGGGCACTCGGTAATCTGGGAAGTTTGTGTGCATTGGGAATATTTTTTTTTTTCAAATAAAGTCAAGGTAACACTCATTTTACATACAGCACGCAATGAAAATGACGTGAATATGGCAGTGGGCAAATGCATAAAGCGCAGCATAATTTGAAATCACAAGTTTAAAGTTTGTCGATCGCGCGTCTCCAGTGAAGCTGAACTCTCCTCCTGTCCGCCTTAAATTCACACGGATCGACCGTCACGCAGAGAACACGCGATCATGCAGGATACACATGCACACTTCACAAGATCTCAACTAGATTCGACGAAGTCTGCAAGGTTTGTGAAATTAAATGTTCATTAGTCATTCAAAGATTTGTTTAAATTATATAAATGGGTATTTGCTGAATGCTGACGGCAAACAAGAAAGTATTATAATGTTTGCCTTTCTGTTACTAATAATATTAAAGCAATCGTTATAATACTTTTTGTATACATTTTAATTCCTTTGTTTAACAGTTCTATCTGATTATTAGATAGACTTCTATCCATATTAGACAGAACTGAACGACGACAGCGAACAAGAGGGGAGAATGTGAGCGGTGCGCGCTCTCAGGCGCTGCCATTCTCGCGCAGTCAAAATAAAAATCCCACTCCGAACACATCGGCCAAACAGAAAAACTTATCGGCCGATATTTGAAAAATGCCAAATATCGGCCGATATATCGGTCGACCCCTAGCATTGACACATTTTACAAGGACAGTGAAACTGATAATCATGAGCCAATAATGTGTATGTGATTCATGATTCTAATGATCTTAACTGTGATGAACATAAGAGAACGGCTCCTCGTCAGTCTGTAGTGCTCTCGCTATTTATTATTTTTGTAAGTAATCGATTATTTTGATGATAAATCAAGTAATTAGATTAGGGATGCACGATATAATCGGAATGTTATTGGAATCAGCCGATAAAGGCTTAAAATGTAAACATCAGCATCAGCTTTATGGAAAATTATACCGATATGCTTTGCCGATAAGGCGAATAATTAGGGTGTTCTAGCAATAAGATCACGTCAACAGTGTGCTCATTCTTGAAGCGAACTTTTGCCTGAATGCTGATTAGATTCACTGTTTTGGATCGTCGCATTTCATTTGAGAATGATCGTACAGAATGAGCACAATAGAGTCAACAGCCTCTCCCGCGTCCTAATGCCCGTCCTTTTATTTATTTAGGGGGTGCTGTAGACCCACATGTAATAAAATTAAAATAAAATACACAAATAACATTAAGATAGTTGTGTTTCTGAATAAATAAAGCTGTAATTGATGTCATAAAATCAAGTTTAGATGGATGAGGATTGTAATCTAGGTAAAGATGATTACAGTGACATACAGGAGTCGTACATTAGGCACGAGTGTGGCCGATATTATTGATGCACAAACTGTCGTGTATGTGCGCTCTCATCACATCATATTTCTACATGAACACAGTTCTGTATATTCATGTAGTTGTCAATTAATGTACAGCGAGTGTTTTATAACAGATGCTCGCCGAAGAAGCGTGTTTTGGAGAAGTTTGTGAGGATCAGTGGTGTTTATGTACATATGGGCATCAGACGCTCCAAACACAGACACGATTGCATCTTCTGACAGAGGAACTGTTCACTGATGACGTTCGAGCCGCCTTCAGATCGCTGAGTTTCCACACATTCACAATCTTTTTAGTTTTCATTTGTATTTTGGTGTTTAGTGATTCTGAATGGATCCGTGTAGTAGTTTATATGCAGTTCTTTGGCGTCTCCCAGTGGTCTTGATTGGTATGGCAGGTTGACTTGTGCTTTTTGTTAAAGTTACTGTATAATTGAGCTTTGCATACTTTTAAGTTCTTTTAAGTTGTAAAGAATATCAGCAGTGACATTTTTGCAAAGTATGCTTGCAAAAAAGAACACTGAATGTTTAAATCTCAAATTATTTTTTTATTTAAAAATAATTACATGAAATTGAAAAGTAATAAAACTAGAATACAAAGGTTTTTGGTTACCACTCCCCAAAAAAATAGCTATGATTGATTTTTTTTTTAAATAGATATTTTCGAAGCTTTCAATGTACTCTTATTATAAAGAGAGTTTTTAAAAAATAGTTTATTTTTTATAAGTTTTTGCTAAAAATGTGTTTATAATCGCTACACAGGAGAGACTTAGTGTTGTTTCCAAACAAAAGGAAAAATATCAGCATGGGCTATCAGCTAGTATGAGTTGAAAAATCCGTAACTGATAATTGGATCAATAAAGTATCAAAAGTAAGTAATCCTTTTGTTTTGTTGAACAATACTATTAAAATGCATAACTTTGTCCATGTATCTTTGATACACATGCTACAGCAACTCATTTTAAACACATGGACATCAAAACATGCAGGGCTTTGGACTTTTATTTTGAGACGGGCAGGTTGTAGCTAAACTCTGCAGGAGCAGGATTGGAGTCAGCGCTGTATGTTGGCATGAAGGCTGTACTGTGTGTGTGTGTGTGTGTGTGTGACACGAGCTGTTCTCTCGCTCTTGTTTTCAGTGTATAATGCATCTGGAGGACCGGTTGCAGGAACTCTACTTCAAGAGCAAAATGCTGGCCGAGTACTTGAAAGGACAGACCAGGGTGCATGTGAAGGAGCTGGGCATGGTTCTAGGGTAAGAGTTCAAGCATCTTTGTACTAGTTGTTTTTTTGTTTTTTTATCCAGCAGATGCCAACAATCTGATCTCCTTTATCGCCACAGGATCGAGTCTAACGACCTGCCCCTGCTAGCGGCCACAGCGAGCACACACTCGCCGTACGTGGCCCAGATTCTCCTGTAGGCCACATGGAGAGCGAGAGAGACTCCATTCCCCCGCCGGCAGATGGGTTGGGTCCTCCAGGTTCGGTACGCCTGGACGGGGCCCCTCGAAGCCCTCTGAGACTCCAGGAGCAGGGAGGCCGTTGAGCTGGTGTTCGTTGGGAACAGTCTCCGGGTGAGCAGACTGCAGGACAGACGATCTGCCACTAGATGGCGGCTGAGCTGCAATGATCGAAACCCAGAGGTTCCCGAGAAGTGACCTGGGAATATCCCTTTTCCACAATTGACACATGGAGTATATTTTTTAATTCCATAAACTACATTTTGTTTTATTTCTTGTTCCTTTACACAATGTAAGAATGTAGAAGCCAAAGAAGATATCCAAGCAGCCCTTGCATACATCAAGAACAAATACTGAAGCTGTTCATGGCACCTTCGTCAAATCAATGTAGGAAGCAAAGACTTGGTTATAAAATCAGTTTTATGATTTTAAATGAATATATCATGGACTGTTCTCAATCGATTGTGGCAGTGAGTGATCACGCAATATTCCTTTCTGTGTGTTTACAAGCAAGCTTACCCTGTCGTGTCCAGTTGAAAATGAGCTCTACCTCAAACCTTCAGTATCACACACACATCTAACATGCTAAATTAAACATTTGAGGTAAAGTTTTCGTTTTTGGTTTTCAGTCACCCAATAAAGATGAAACCATGGAACAATTTCCTAAGAATGAGCTCTGAGAATTACATTTTTTTATAATTTTTTTGGGCAGCGTCACTTTAGCCGTAACAGAAGTGTTTACCTGCCCCGTGGAAATTATTAAGAGATGTATTTCCATTTGAATAGTCCTTTAGACATGACATGCCGTATGATGCGTTTTAAGGAATAATTTGGTCAAGAGAAATGCGATGGTCACCAATCACTACGTTGGGATTTGTGCTGGGCCTTTTTTTAACACTGATCCAGGGACATTCAACAATCATCTTTTGTTTTCAGGATTGAAATGCTGAATCTTTTTCATGTCTCTTCTTAGCTTGCAGACAGATTGTTTACCGATGGAATAACAGAGAAATGGATGAAAAATGAACATGCAGTGATTTAATGCAAGCATTCAATCTGTTAATGACTTGCATAGATGTTTATGATTGGTTGACTTGCTTTGTCTTTGGGTCAAACTATACATCTAAGTCTTAATGGACAAAACAAAAAAAAAACAGGCTTTGCGAGGTGTTACAGGTTATTTTAGCTGTTTAAAACATGTATGAGTTGCTTCAGTGGGAAACATTTTGTATTTAAAAAAAAAATCTATGTCCATTTGTCTTCTCCAGAATGTGTATTTATATCTAATTATTTCTTTATACAAAAAAGCATTTAATTTATTTACTTGGCATGCATTGCTAAATGTTAGCTGTATATACTGCATAGAGTTTCTTCGTGTATTTGTACAGAATGCCACTCTTTTTGACCTTATCTTTGTTTCCCAGTTTTTATGGGAATATTGTGCAATAAATATGCCAGCATTACAATTATATGTTGTTGGTTGTTACTTTGTGCAGCAGCTATTATTATTTATCTATCTGTCCATCTATCTGTTCATCCATGAAGGAGTCTCAACATTGAAAATATCAGATTAATAGTCCTATTTCAAGACGTTTATACCCAAGGTCAACATGTGAGACCAGTGCGTAAAATGGAAAAACACAATCTAGATTACATCAAATTATATAAGTCAATTGGGAACATTGACCATGTGAACTCTTGGTAATAGTCACATTTCCTTTACTTTCTAAACTTCTAATCATCCTGTTATCAGGTTTTATTTACTAATAAACATAGTAAGAAACACTTGACAATCGAACATATACACAATAACTACTGCTTTATATTTGTAAATATATAATATATGATGCACAACCCTTGGGCTGTGCTGATTCCACAACACCTCTGAGGAGGCAGTTCAGACAACCTATTATTGGTAACCCACAGTTAACTCACATAAATGATGTACTGATGTATCTGATCTCGTGTCCTTCAAAGATTAGCATAGTGTAGTATGCATCTATCTGATGAGTGTAGTTTAGTACGCACCGGTCTCACATCTGTCTGATGAGTGTA